>NC_026501.1:9144378-9298491 GCF_000182925.2 Neurospora crassa OR74A
ACTCTATGGGGTCGCCCACGACGACGCATGGACAAGCACAGGACCAGTCTATGGCTTTAGAGATGGCTGTTTCGTATCTGGACGATGAAGGAGAGGACGTCGGTGCTGTTCCGATGGTGGTTACACCTGGCGTGGAAATGGAAATTACGCCTAGCCCGGAGAGTTCACCTGGGTTGCAGCCGGAAGAGGAGGAAATAACAAGGGAGCGCGAGGCCGAGGTAAAGGTTGCGCAAGAGCCGGAGCCGGAGCCTGAACCTGAATCTGAGCCGGCAGCAGAAGATGATGAACATGATGCTTCTCCCGAGTGGGGACGAGGGATGTCTCTGCCTAGTGTGGAAATCCAGCCCGCTACTCCTAGGGCTGTACCCGAAGAGGAAGAGGAAGAGGTTGAGTCTTTGTTTGACATTCCTGTGCAGCATGCGCATGCGCCGCATGAGGTTGAGACTCTGTCGACGGTGATGGAAGAGTCGGAGCCTACTGATGAGGAGGAGGAACCCACGTCAGCACTGGCGCATACACATGAGGCGCCTGTTGTTGACAAGTCTGAACATGATGAGCGTCCCCTTTCACCTGAACAACTCCCCGAGGAATATCACGACACTCCGTCGGTTGAGATTGACGTTGATGAGCTCCAGCGGTTGCATTCACGACAAGTCATCCCGCCTAACCTACAACGTCAAGTTCCATCATCGCCCAAGATTGCACCTGAAGAAATTGAGCTCCCTTCCTCGCCTGAACTCCACGAGACATCTCGAGATACTCCAGCGGATATCGATACTGCTGAGCTTCAGCATTCAGGACAAATCCTTCCGCCCAACCTACAACGTTATATTGCTGAGCTCCAGCGGTTGTATCCGAGCCAGATCGTTCCGCCCGACCTACAACGTCAAGTCCCGTCATCGCCTGAAGTCAAGCTTGAAGAGGTTGAACTCCCTTCCTCGCCTGAACTCCACGAGGCATCGCAAGATACTCCAGGCGATATTCACATCACTGAGCTCCAGCAATTACACTCAAGGCAAATCATTCCGCCCAAATTACAGCATCCGGCATCATCCCCTCCCCAAATCAAGCCCGAAGAGGTGGAACTCCCAGCTTCGCCTGCACTTCGCGAGGAATTTCAAGATACTCCAGCCGATATCAACATCACTGAGCTTCAGCAGTTGCATTCAAGACAAATCCTTCCGCCCAACCTACATCGTCATATTGCTGAGCTTCAGCGGTTACATTCAAGACAAATCCTTCCGCCTAACCTAGAACGTCATATTGCTGAGCTCCAACGGTTGCATTCAGGACAAATCGTTCCGCCTAACCTACAACGTCAGGCCTCACCCTCGCCTCCTCCCCAAGTAAAGCCCGAAGAGGTTGAGCTCCCTTCCTCGCCTAAAATCCCCGAGGAACCTCAAGATACTCCAGCGGATATCAACGTTGTTGAGCTCCAGCAATTGCATTCAGGACAAATCCTTCCGCCTAACCTACAACGTTATATCGCTGAGCTCCAGCAGTTACACTCAAGACAGATTCTCCCGCCCAGTCCACAGCGCCAGGCCTCACCCTTGCCTCCTCCCCAAATCAAGCCCGAAGAGGTTGAACTCCCTTCCTCGCCTACCCTGAAGCCGGAGGATGTCGAGCTTCCTAGTTCCCCGGTGGAGGAAACAATCCCTGTTGTCGCTACGGGCTTGGTTGCCGCTGGACTTGCGCTTGTTTCTGAGGTTTCGAAGGACAACAGAGATCATTCTGTTGAGGAGGAGGAGGAGGAGGAGAACGATTCCGCACCTGCTCCTCTACAACCAGTCGAAGATCACAACAGCAGACATGTGAATGACGAGTTCGAGGACTTTTACCGTCCTGCCACGCCAAAGGTGTACCCTGAGGAGATTGAACTCCCTGCTTCTCCTGAGATCATCAAGCCCCAGGATATCGAGTTGCCTGTCTCGCCTCGGGTTTTGACGGGGGAGGTTGAGTTGCCTGCTTGGCCTCTCAATGAACCCGAAGACGTGCAAGTTGTCTCTGATTCTAAGTCCGAGGCGGATGAGCAAGATATGACGACGCCGATTGTTGAATCTCATGTTGCAAAGCCCGAGGAGATTGAACTACCTTCATCTCCTGCAATAGTACCTGAGGACATCGATCTTCCTTCTTCACCTCGGATGGTTCCTGAGGAGGTTGAGCTTCTTTCTTCGCCTGCCAACGAACTCGAAGATGCCGAGCTCTCCTCAGACTCTGACTCCGAGGCGGACGAAGACAGTACGCCAGTTGTTGAAGCTCATGCCACGAAGCCCGAGGAGGTTGAACTTCCTTCATCTCCTGCCATTGAAGCCAGGAATTTTCAGCTTCCATCTTCTTCTGTCGAACCTGAAAATGCAGAGCTCGCCTCTGACTCTGACTCCGAGTCAGACGAGGATAGTACGCCAATTGTTGAAGCTCATGTCACAAAGCCTGAGGAGGCTGAACTGCCTTTTTCACCTCAACTCGTACCTGAGCACATTGAGCTTCCGTCTTCGCCTGTCAATGAACCCGAGGATGCCGGGTTCGCCTCTGACTCTGACTCTAGCTCCGAGGCAGATGCCACAAAGCTCGAGGAAATCAAACTACCATCATCTCCCGCAATGGTACCTGAGGAAATCGAACTTCCTGCTTCCCCTACCGTGCAACCCGAACAAATCGAAGTCCCCTCTACACCCGAGCCTGAACATGAGCATGAGTTCCACTCTGAGCCTGAGCAAGAGACGACAATCGACCCTCTACTCGACTCGGAAGCGGAATATGAAGACGAAGAAGACGATGACTACGACCCGCTAGCCGACCTCCTCCCGTCTCCGGATATGAGCCCAGCACAACACCATGAGCGCTACGAGCGGGAACTTCCGCATCCGCATCCACTCATGATGCACCCCGTCGACTACTCAGCCCCGCAACAACACGGGTATGAAGAATCCGAGGAGGTTCATACTCCAGTGTATACTGAACCAGTCGAGTTTTGGCATTCGCCCGAGTTGAGGTACCATTGCTCACCGGAGCTCAGGTCAGCGGATCATCAAGAGTTTGCGTCTTTCCCTGAGGTCAATCCCGAGGATGTGCAGCTGCCTGCATCGCCTGATTATGGTGCGGAAGAGGAGGAAGAAGAAGAGGATGGTGGATTGTCTCGTGACGCCCCAGCAGACGACGACGAATGGGAGAGCGAAAGCGGAAGCGAAAGTGAGAATTATGATCGTGATGATGGTAAGCAGTCCTTTTTTTAATGTTTCAGACAGACAGATGATATCGGAACATGTTGCTAATGATTTCATCTAAATGCAGAACATCAAGTTCACCAAGCACAAAGCGTCGCAATTGTGGCCGGCACCGTTGCCGTGCTTGGCGGCGCTGCGCTCGTCGCGAATAGTTTGAAGAAAGAAGAGAGAGCGGAGGAACAGATTGATAGTGAAAATGATGAAGAGCGTGAGGAGACAGAAAGTGAGGATGATGAAGAGAAGGATAGAAGTGAGGATGAGGATGACCAAGTCAAACCTGTCACGATCACGCGGAGTGATGACAAGCGAGGAGACAGTGAGGATGAAGAATCGGACGGAGAGCCTGGTGAGAGGGATGGACGGTCTGGAGACGACCTTGAAGATGAAGAAGCAGGTGAAGAGGACGTAGAGGATGTCCATGGTGGGGACAACGAGGGTCTTCCCGAACCAAGTCTCAACCGCCAAGATTCCGAGACCGTTCCCAAGGCCATCAGAGAAGGAGCGCCGATGCCGTGGGCAATGAAGAGCAATCGTCGGGAAGATTCCAGCTCGCCTCCCGTGGTTGAGCAACGCAGGTTTTCATTCCCTGATGACATTGCGGAAGAGGAAGCATTTACCGTCAGTCGCTCGAACACGGCGATTGAAGGCGGTGGTGACACGAATCATGGGGAAGGTCCGGCAGGCAGTCACGCGACATCGGATCAAAGTCATCAACATCAACAAACGCCCAGCGCGCCCATGTCCACCATCTCAGACTATGCGCATTCTTACAACAGTCTACCGACATTGCAAGAGGAAGACTGGGCAACGGATGACGACAGGAACAGGCACGACAAGGACGGCGATTCACCCGTCAACAAAGCCAATATCACGGGACTTTTCAGATACGGGACTCCCATCATGGATCCCAACCGCGATAGCGTTCTTACCGTGGCGGCCCGGGGCTCACCGCAGATGTCCCGGTACGCGGTGTTCAACGAGCAGTATCACCAACAGCAACTTGAACGACAAGCTCAAATCCAGGAGGAGGATCTGAGAGAGAGAGGGGTTGATCTACGGGATTTTGCCAATAGCCCATCTGCCGGCAGTGATCGGACCGAGACTGGCCCTTCGTCTCCTCAGAGAACTACTGAGACTCCCAAGGTGCAGGAACCAGTGCCTGAGAGTTCCGAGGACAATGTGGAAGTCGTCAAGGAGCAGCATTCTAGCGAGAAGGCAAGGAAAGAAACACCGCAAGACAAGCCTGAGCAGCACATTCCCAAAACCTTGCCAGGCCTGGGAGTGGCGCTGAGGCCAACAGGCGCTTTGCGGAGCGTCTCGGACATCAGCAAGCAGCTGCAATCAGCACTCACAGGCCAATCACCATCACCGGTTGCCCGGCCAATCCCTTCGAATACTGGTGTTGCACGACTGCGCACTCCCGAACCACTGAGTGCCACCAACAATAACAACAACCTCAGCTTGCGGCCTGACAGTCCAGGCAGCAGCAGCATCAGCATCAGCAGCACCAGCCGGTCTCACACAAGCACTCCCCCGCTCAGGCGGATGGACAAGCGAGCCACTGGCAATCTGCGCTCCCTCTCCTCTGGCAGCCAACAGGATGCCGCCGCCAAGTCGGCATTCCTTGGTACACTTGCAGAAGGCGAGGGAGGAGCCCCGGCCGATGCTGAAGGGCCAGGTTCCAGAAGCAGCATTGGCCCTGTCAGCCCAACAACCCCCTCGCGTGCTCAACCCCCCCGGCCTCGCAGTGACACATCGGGATCGTCGCCGACAGCTGCCCCTGCTGCTGCCCCCCACCAAAGCCAGGCCCCAGCCACCCCTAGTCCTCCCCGGCCCAACACTAGCAGGGCCACCAGCGCTAACAGCGTAATCCCTGGTGCAGCTGCCCCTGCCCTGGCATTGGGCACCAGCCCTGTTGCCCATGGTGGTGACGACAACACCAACAACAACAACCTCGTCGACAAGGACAAGAGCAAAGACAAGCAGCAGCAGCAGCAGCAGCACAAACAAGCCGTGGCAACGCCCCGGGCTCTTTCTGTCACATCTGCCACGCCCGTCGCCAATGAAGGCCGCACCCGATCTAAGGGGTCAATGGATGTGCCCGACGTTTATGTAAGTGTTTTGTCCCTCATTGAAAACTGCTGCGTGAAAAGCAACGCTGACACGACAATTGCTCCCACAGGATGGCTTAGGCGAAGGTCGCCTGGGATCCCCGCGATCACCTGCCCGCCCGCCCAGCTTGCGCAAACGACACAGTGCCCAGCTCATTGACCTGGAAGCCAGACTTGCCCAGTTGATGGCCGAGAATGCCGCGCTGCAAAAAGCCAAAAACGACGCCGAAGCCGAATTGTCCCAACGCAATGCCGACCTGGCCAGCATCCTTGCCGACAAAAATGTCGAGATTGAGAACCTCCAGCGGGAAATCCAAGAAACCCAGGAAACCTGCAACCGACTCGAGGAGACATATGAGGGTCTGAAGACTTCCACCTCGGCCATCGCTGTCAAGCACAACGAGACGGTGCGCGCTCTCGAAGAACAAGTCAGGAAAGCCGCCGAGGAACTCGCCGCCGCTCAAGGCAATCACGAACAGGAATACACCAAGGCCATTGCAGAGAAGGATGCCCAGATCGCCCACCTCCGCGCCCAATTGAACGCCCAAACCGCCCAGATCCGCGAGCTGCAGGAGCAAATTGAAAGCCAACAAATTGCTCGGTCACCGGAACCCACCGCAACAGACGACTTCCTCGACCTTCACGACGTCGACTACTTCGACCAGCGCCTCTCTCAGCTCTGCGCCCACGTCCAGCAATGGGTCCTCCGCTTTTCCAAGTTCAGCGACATGCGCCACTGCCGACTGACCTCGGAGATCAACGATGAGAAACTCATCGACCGGCTCGACAACGCCGTCCTCGACGGCTCCGACGTCGACGTCTACCTGGCTGATCGCGTGCGCCGCCGCGACGTCCTCATGTCCATGACCATGACCATGATCTACGAATTCGTCTTCACCCGCTTCTTGTTCGGTATGGACCGCGACCAGCGCCAGCGCCTCAAGTACCTCGAGAAACAACTGTCGGAAACTGGCCCCGTGCACGCCGTCCGCCAATGGCGCGCCGTCACTTTGACTCTGCTCAGCCAACGAAGGAATTACAAAGCGCAGCGTGATCGCGACACGGAAGCAGTCGTCCAAGCTATTCTCGACGCATTGGATAAGATCCTGCCGCCTCCTTCGGACAAGGAAAAAGTCATTCTGGACCAACTGCGCCGTGTGGTGCGGGAAGCAGTCAAGCTCTCCATTGAAATGCGAACCCAGCGCGCAGAGTATATCATGTTGCCTCCTTTACAGCCAGAGTACGACGAGAGCGGAGAGTTGGTTGAGACGGTCAGCTTCAATGCCGCGCTGATGAATGAAAGGAGTGGGGATGTGGATGTTCCCAGCGCAGAAGAGCTGGAGAGGCAGAGGGCCACGGTCCGAGTCGTGTTGTTTCCGCTGGTGATTAGGAAGGGGGATGATTGGGGGAGGGGGGATGACGAGGTGGTGGTTTGTCCGGCGCAGGTGTTGGTGCAGAGACCGAGGAAGCAGAGGAGTGCTGCTGGTGGGAGGGTTGTTAGTGGTCAGAAGGCGCGGGAGCCGGTGGCGCAGGGGATGAAGGGGGGAGATGAGATGATGGGTGGGATGGGGAGTCAGGTTTGATTGTCTGATGGATGGTGGATTGAAGCACGGATGGAAGGCATGTAACATGGAAAATGGAAAATAAGCACAATGATGGAGGAGGAGGAAAGGAAAGGGAAGGGAAGGAGAGATAGACAGGAAGAAAAGAAGGAAGCAAGGAAGGAAAACATGACGATGAGATGACCTAAAAAGAATCTTCCGACTTACTTGGTAATTTCATGTCTTGTCGTTACTGTTTGGTCTTGCGTTGTTTTATTGTTTTCAGTTATTAGTTAGTTACTCGGTCGATGGTCGTCGGAGTTGGCAGGCGCAAATTTGAATTTGTTTTGCTCTGCTTTGCTTTGCTTTTGTCTTGAATTCAGTTATGATTTGTCGCTGTTCATCTCTCCAGTTTTCGATTTTGGGTCTTCGCTTTTGTTTCGGTGACCGGATAATAGATAAATATATGAATCGATTTGATAATGAACCTGTTTCAGCTGTTTAGAATGAAAATGTTGGCCTTTCCATTTGTTTCTTAACGTTCTTAACATGGAGAGCTGTTGAGTACTGCGTGGGTAGTGGGTAATAATGAGGTGACAGATGGTGTTATAATCAATGACTTCTCACGCAAACATAAGTACATAAGTGAAGTTAGTACTTTGGCATGATTCCTCCCCTACCTACCTACCTACCCTCCTCGTCCGAGACAAAATAGTTGAGACCTAACATTATACCTTGTGTACCTGGTATACGCCTACTACGCATCCAAGCATCTTTGTTGTACCTTTTATTTTAATTTCTAAGGAATTATCTTCCTAGACAGCAATATCTAAATGGGAATCTGGACTAGCCGATGTCTTCTGAAGTATTGTAATTGTCATTACATCTTCTAATGACCTTTTCTTATTTTAGTCATAACAAGCGGCATCAAACTACTTCTTCACCTAACCTAACTTGTTAGCTAGTCTAATTTATTTCCTTCCAGACGAACACAAGTCCCTACCCTCTTACGGTTTTACTAAACTGAAATAGAGCAAAACCCATACCAACATAAGAAGAACATCCTACTCAACGTACGTAAAGCTGGGTAAGTGTAACTAGGAGTAGCAAATCTGGAGGTGTCAGCAGCAGCAGCAGCAGTAGTTGCTTTCGTTGTTGTATAAAGGTCATTTGAGATAAACCCAAATACCACAGTCAACAACTACTATACTAAATATGATTAGTGAGAGTAAGGATGGACATACTTCCTCAGCGAGATATATACATAAATCCAGAGGTTTATCAATTCTTCAGAAGGGCAAAGATACCTAGGTATAGTTAAGTACATAGAATTTCTAGCTAGACAGACAGACACGTCTTGTTCACCTACCTCATAATAATAGAAAGCGGGCTCGCCTCTAGACTTAAGCGGGTTAATTCGTGTTTTTGTGGAGATTTGAATTATTTTGTCATTGCCTCCTTCGATAGGTAGGTACCTAGTGTTCTTTGAAAAAGGAAGTCTTCTATTAACAACTGTTAGATACGCACTGGTTGTTACTTTGCCTAGGTAGGTACCTAGTAAATAGTTAGTTGTTTATATTAGTATCTAGGTATTCTCGGTTAGCATCACATTACTTGTGAAGCACGTCTTTGCGTGACGATCATTAATTGTTGTTGTTGTTTTTTGTTTTTTTTTTATTCCCAGGAGCCGACTGACAAAAAAAGTATACCTCAACATTGAGGTTTAAATACGGAAGAAAAAGAAAACCAGAAAAAAAAAGAAAAAGAAAACAGATAGGTAGACATAATAAATATCAATAGCACTTATTTAGGTAGGTAGGTACCTCTAGGTATCAACATTCTATATCTTCTAGTAAGTAATGTCTTCCTTAGGTACCTAGTATAGTTCCCACCTGTAGGTAGGTACCTGTCATGTTATCCCCCTACATCTACCTTACCTTAGCTTACTTATCTATCTATCTCTCCGCCTATCCCAGCTGCCTTGGATATACATACATACATATATATACATATTTCCTTTCCTTTCCTTTCCTTTCCTTTCCTTTCCTTTCCTTTCCTTTCCTTTCCTTTCCTTTCCTTTCCTTTCCTTTCCTTTCCTTTCCTTTCCTTTCCTTTCCTTTCCTTTCCTTTCCTTTCCTTTCCTTTCCTTTCCTTTCCTTTCCTTTCCTTTCCTTCCTCCATCCATCTTCCATCCATCTTTCTTATCTTCTCTGTCTGTTTGTCTGTCTGTCTGCCTGTCTGTCTGTCTGTCACTTGTCCATTCCTCCTCCTCCTCCTCCTCCTCCTCCTCCTCCTCCTCCTCCTCCTCCTCCTTTTCTGTATTTTTACCCTCCGTGTCCTCCGTGTCCTCCGTGCTCTCCTTGTTATTGTCCTCGTCCCGTAGCTTATCGACATAACCAAAGCCCACCACTCATCCACCAACCTAACCATTTACCGTTTCTTGAAAATAGGAAATTAAAAAAAAAAAAAAAAAAAAAAAAACCTGTTAGAGAAGGGAGAAAAGTAAAGAGAGAGTGGATAAAAGAAAAAAAAATTAAAAAAAAATAAAGGAAAGAGAAATACTAGTCAGAGGCCAGTCAGTCCGTTACATTCCATTCCATCCACGCCCCCCTATATCACCCCGGTTCATATACCCCCCGCCTATTCGTCCGTCCCTCAACCAGTTTTTTTTTTTGTGCTCGTGCTTATCTCAAGCTTAGGGGAGAAAAACAAAGGGGAATTGGTAGGTAACACTGTCTCTCTGAACGCCATGCTTGATAATAATAATAAAAAGTAGGTAGCCGAAAGCAAATAATAATCTCCGTCGAAGAGAAGGGAAAAACAAAAAAAAAGCGCACACACACAAGGTTGGCTCGCGCACTCGAGCCCAAAAGTACCTAGTAATAAGAACTGTCACCCGCTTATTAGACAAGCAGTAGTGGACGAAGCAGAAGCAGAAGCAGAATCAAAAAAAACCACCCGCCAGAATAATCCCTAGGTATCAATCGTCTTTCTTCTTCTTCTTCTTGGTCAGTCACATTTCTCCTCCTTCTTCCTTCTCCCTTCTCCTTGGACCTTATTCATCATTATCCTTATCCTTATCCTTATTTATCCCTGGAGGTATCGTCCGTCCTCCTCCTATCCTCCCGACTTGTCCTCCCCCTCTCCGCCCTTCCCCGAGCATTAGCAATCATGACCTCAAAACCAGCGACTTGCTACTCCGCCAGCTTGGCGAAATGCTTGCTCCAGATCCAGCCGATGACGTTGGTGGGGTCGTCTTGGTTCTTGGCCAGCCAGAGCTCTCCCTTTTCGGCGACTACGTCGAAGATCTGTTGCAACACGTTATTTGTTAGTCATTGGTTTTGATTCTTGTGGAAATATTGAGCGAGGCGAAGAGGGGAGAAGAGGTACGAGTGGAAGAGGGTGAATTCGAGCGAAGCGAGCAAAATGAGAAAAAGCCGAGCGCAGCGGACATCCACCTCCCCAAAATCCCAGCACAGAAACAGATGAGGGGAAAAAAAAAAAAAGAATGATAACGTACCTCCCCAGCTTGATAAGTCAAATAAGGATACCCGCCCTCATGCTTGGTAGTCTCAATATTGAACTCAAACAGACTAGCAGCCAACCACATGACATTGGCCTCGGCCGCAGCTTCCGCCGAGATGAACATGCCTGAGCCACCATTCGAAGTTTGCATCTCATGATGATGGTTAAAATTGCTGGGACCGGCTTCCAGTTCAGGGTGCCCATCAACTTCATCTGCGTCGTCCATTGGTAGCGCAGAGTGGAAGAGACCGGATTGGCGACGCGGTTCGCTGGTGGCGTAGTTGTGGTGGGAAGAGGTGAAGGATCCCCGACGGGAGAGGGTGTGGCCTGAGTGGGCGACTCCATGTCCGTGGCTGGTGTGGTGAGTGCCGGAGGCGGATTGAGCAGAGTAAGAATCGGTGGATTGACGAGGTAGACTGCCCGAGTCGAAGCTACGACCAGTTGTAGGACGAGTAGTGGAATAGCCACCCGTGGTAGAAGTAGCGTGCGTAGCAGGTACCGACCTTGGTGCCGAAGACGACGAGGGATCCGCCGGACTGAGCGGAGCCGCCGAGTTGCCCCTCGAGTGATGGCCATTGAACAACCCGGAGTAATAATCCCGATAATACTGCCCCGGGCTAGGCAACGCCGAACCAGTGCCGGTAGGAGAGAGGTCAAATCTTCCAGACAGATCGGGAGTCGGCAAAGTCGGGACATAATCGCTGTTGATGGACAGGCCACGACCTCTCGGGGTGAGCAGCTCAGTAGGACGAGATCGAGTCTTGGTCAGAATGGAGCCGGAGCCAATGTCATCCGACGTCGACTGGGAGGTCCTACCTCTCAGCGAAACAGGGTTGAGAATGACGAGCTGTCTTGCCCGTTCGACTTGCTCCTTGAAATCGTGCTCGAAGACCTGGACGATTTCCGGAATCTCGGGGGTGTGGTCGAAGTCGGCGAGGGGGGCCTTGACTTTTTCTGTCCAGGTCGAGTACCATGCCGCTTGAATGTCGACGAACTTGGCGAGACAAATTCTACCGATTTCGGCGGTCAGTGCAGAAAGTTTGGGCAGTTCCTTCTTGAGCGTATCATCGAGGGCTTCGTACTGTTCGACGGCCTCGGCGAGCGCCTTGTCGATCTTCTTGCCGTGGGCTTTCAGCTGCATGTAGCGCTCGTAGTCGAGACGGCGCTTGGCTCGCTTCTTGATGGCTAGTCCGGGATTTTGGTAGCATTTGATGACCTGCTCAAACGGCTCGATGACTTGTTTGCGAACGTCGGTCAGATGTTTGTCCAGGATTTTCTCCATGTCCCTCATAGAGACACTAAACTGGACCCAGCGGCTTTCGATGTGGGCGTAATCCCTCGATGGCTGCAGGCGCATCACCAGCTCCATGGCGGTTACGTACTGAAGGAATTCGTGGACGTAGGTGGAGGCGCTTCGGGTGTAGAACTCGACATCGCGAAGCACCACCTGTAATTTGAGAAACTCGTCACCGAATCGCTCATGAAGTTTGGCATATTCTTCGTCTTCTGGTGCCCGATTGCTTGCTCCTTGTAGCTTATCAACACGCTTGCCAAAGGCCCTGGCCAGACCAGCTCGGACGTCCGACTCCTTGCGCTTCCGGTTGCCGACAATCTGGCCCACAAGCTCAAAGTTCCTCTTGGTCCTGTTGATCTCATCAATGGCGCTGATCACGGTGGATTTGGCACTGACAAGTGCCTCCCGGTCGGGATGATCTTCTGGGGTGTACTTGAGAAGATGAGCAATGATATCAGGGTACTTGGTCAACCTCTGCATGGGCTTGATCAAAAGGGAATCCAAACTCCAGGCTGCTGTGAGTTCCTTGGCACCCTCGCTACACTCGTTCAGCCACACCTTGACGGCATCGTCCTCCTGGATTTGAATCAGACGTTTGGCAGAAAGATCACTGGTTCGGAGAAAGACTTCGTGGACGGCCTTGAGCTGGTCGATGTTCTTGATGAAGAGAGGTCCGAGGCTGGTCTGGCGATCCTTATCATCATCCAATTCCGGCTTGTTCGAGGCCCCGCCGGAGGAGTTGGTAGACGCAAGAGTGGTCGTGTCCGTTTCCTTTAGCGACGCCTCATGTGCAAAAGTAGGTGACTTTCTCCCCTTGGGTTGATAGACACTTGCAACCCCATCCCTCAGCTGAGCAAGGAAGGTAGCGTGAAAGGCAATGATGTCGTCGGTGTTCCGGAAAATAAGCTTGATCGTCTTGGAATCAAGTTGAGGACATGCCTCTGCCGTGCCCTTGTAAATCTCCTCCACCACGCTCATATCCCGGACAAATATCTCTTCGGTATCAATCAACTCGCGGATGACCATTTGCCGTTGTCGGAGTCGTTTCTGCTCCTGCGTCAAGTTATCTGTGGCTTCCGACGATAAGCTTTTGCTTTCGGTACGGGAAAGCTGTGACTGATCGACTGTCTCGAAAGAAAATAGGCCGGCTGATGGTGGAGATGAGATGATGGCAGTTCCAAACTCCTCATCATCCTGTACATGTGGATAACTGTTGGGCCGGGAGAGCACTTCGTAGGTGCTCTCGTCCAAGTCATCATAGTTATTTGCGGATGGGCGAGCAGGGACCGTCTGATGCGACACTAGTGGTATCCTCCTTTGGACAGCGGAATTGTCCCTATCAAGTTCTGATGATTGCCGCGGGTCGACCTTGTCGGCCAGCATGGAGGATGAAGACGCTCGTGGCGGCTTGTCAAGTGGTGATATTTCCGGACTTGGCGGTGGCGGACGCCGTAAGCTTGACCGGTTTCTGGCAAAGTTATTATTATACGACACGGGTAGCTCGGGTTCCGTTGGCTGTTTGAATATCCGTGATGCACGCGGGTCTTGATTATCTAGAGCAGCAGCATTCTGATCATCGCTTCCAAAGGAAAAGTCAGTCCAGGCTGAGTGCTGACTGAGGCGGTTACCAGGTGACAAGTAGGCAGGTAGGGCCAGGCCGTTGGAGTGTGAGCTGTCAAGTGTTTGCTGGTACTCTGCTGCGGAGGAGGGATGGGCATCATATGGGTCATCGTTGTCTGATAACGTCAAGGTCGAATCCCGCAGGCTGGCAATGTTGTCACGTAGATGCGGGCCAATATAGAAATCCTCGAGGCGCTCCAGGTTGTCGGCCTCGGAGACCCGGGACTCTTCGCGCTGGTGCTTCTGGTGCTGGGGACGCGATTGTCCAGGGCCGGCAGTAGCAGGGGCTCCCAATGTCTCAATCAGCGGCGGCTCGTCTGCATGGTGCAGACCGGATGGAGGCATCGTGTCACGAGCTTGGTCCTTGTACAACGGTCTAAAATCATTTTCGGGGCCCAATATCGTGACCGTTGTTTCGTAATTTTGGGATGAAAATGTATACGGTTGGAGCATGTATTCGTCTGCATCTGGCTGCTGCTGCTGCGCAGGACCCGTGGTTGGCTCGGTCGATGTGAAGTCCTCCCGAGTCGGCGTCTGTTGCTGCGAGGGCTGCTGCTTCTGCTGCTGCTGCTGCTGCTGCTGCTGTTGCTGCACGGACGTATCCAGCGCAATCTCGATAGATACATCGTCGTCGTCGTCCACGTCGTCATCGTCGTCAAATGGAGAATGATAGGATAACCGCTTGCTTTGGGGTGCCGCCAAAGGTGACGCCAATGGAGGCGTCGGGGCTGGCGGTTCATGGGTTCGTGGACTTGGTGGCTGATGGTCTATGACGATATTTCCCAAGGCATAGTCAATCGCTGCGAAATTCTCGGGCCGTGGTGGCTCTGTTTGCGCTTCCTCATCGAACTCGGTCACTGCGGTAGCAACAGATATGGCTGATTGCGGTATTGGAATATCGAGCTCGTCGTCACTATCGACAAAGCCTCCTGGTATTCCTAACGTTGGTGAATCACGACCATTGCTCACAGGTGGTTGCGCCGGTGTCTGTATTATGGGTAGATTGGTAATAAGCTTGAGAGGCTCTTCAAGCCCCTTGTTGTCTGTATGTCTCCCTGCTGCTGCTGCTGCTGCTGTTGCTGCTGCTTCTTCTTCTCGGTGTACTGAATCGGCGGACGATTTGCTTGATGGCGCTGCAGCAAGAGCGACAGCTTCCGCTTTGGCCTCGGCGCGGGTGACAGCATCCATGTCCATCTTGCGCTTGTCCGCCGCCGCAGTCTCCCTGGCCTCCTTTGCTTGCTGGTCCTTGATGGTTCTGCTGTAGGCAAGCTTGATGGTCTCTCGTCGTTGGGCGAAATCGATGGGTCCTACGGACAGCTTTTGTCGTCGAATGGTGGCAGCGTTGTCGGCCTTCGATCCAGCCCGGCGGTTCGACTTGTCGGGGGACGGCGGTCGGTCGGTGGAGCATCTCATCCGGGAAGCCGCGGTCGAAGCAGTGGCCACGGACTGCCGAGGTCGCGAGCTTCGCAGCGAAGGAGAGAGTTTGGGAGCGGGCACAGACACATAGGCGTTGAGCCGGCCGTTGTTATTATTGTTGGGAGTCGCAATGTTGGTCGGAGCAGCCTTTCGATTCGAGGTCTGGAGTCGCTTGGCGGTTGTGGTGGTGGACGCGGGCGTGGTAGGGGTATGCGAACGGGTGGCAGGTGTTTTAGCCCTTGAGACTGGTGTCCCATGCTGCTGGCGGGACGATCTTCCGCTGGTAGGGGTTGGTCCATATTTTAGTGCGGCGACGGGGGAGTTGGATCGCGTGGACACCGGGCTGCTTCTTCCGTGGCTCTCTGAAATACTAGCTCTTTTGACCATGACGGGGAGGCGCGAGGTGGAGGATAGGGGCGTGGTCGGTGTGGAAGGGGTGGTCCGGCCCGTGTTGGTCGCCCTGCTGCTGCTACTTGTTGTTGTTGTTGTTGTTGTTGTTGTTGTCGCAGTGCCCCGGCCGGACCGGGTATGGCTGGTGGACAAGGGTTGTTTGGTGGACGCGTATGAGACAACAACATCGCTCTGGGCTCTAGAGTGGTTCTTTGCTACCCTAGCCAGATTATCTGTAGTCGGCAGCGCAGAGGCCGCCCCGCGGTACCAGTCAGTTGGAGACGAGGGCTCCATATCTCCCATAGGATCCGAGTGAGAGGAGCTTCGCAGGCGGGGTCCGGACATGGTGAGGTCATGTATGCTGGCCGACTCGGAAGTCCGCCGGGGACGAGCCCCTTCTAGGTGGTGGCCTTGGATGCCAAACCCAGCCGTGACCGAGTCTTGTTCGTCGGGCAGGATCTCGCCAAAGAGCAGCCCATTCGATCGCGACAAGGATTGTACCGGCAATCCGGTGGTGGGGGACAGCTGCGGCAGCGACCTGGATGCTGGGCCGTTTGCGGCAGCTCCACCGTTGCTGTTGTTGTTGTTGTTATTATTATTATTATTCCGAGGCTTGCTGATTCGGTTTGCGAAGGATTGGGAGTTGCGATCTGTTATTCGGTCGTCGGTCGAGAGTTTGGGTCGCGGTCGCGGTCGCGGTATACTTCTGGATCGGGATCGGTATGGTTGGGATGATGGGCTATTGTTGGTTGGGTCTTGTCGCGTTCGCCGGATCGATGTCGCTCTCGAAGATGTCCCTGTCGGTGTCGCGGGAGAAGTCGTCGTCGTCGTCGTCGTCGTCGTTGTATTCCTGGACCGTGCCGCCGAATAGGAGGCAACTCGGGCGACAACACTGGGAGATGGACCCTTGGTTTGGGAAGCGGAAGCGGTGGTAGTGGAGGAGGAGGAGGAGGATATGGTGGAAGTAGTCTGGTCTCTCGAGGGTCTCGGCTGTCTTCGCTGGCTTGGGAGATTGGTGTTGTGGGATGTCCCTGTTTGGTCGAACATCTTCTTGAGGTCCTTGACGCTCGGTGGGTGAGCCCCACCTTGTGTGCCATACGAATTAGCTGTTGTCAGCGCCGGCCTGGCATTGCTGCCAAGGCGATCGTCGACGGGATTCGATGCTGAGCGGAGTCCCGATCGAGCACCGCTGGGTGTTTGTGGATTAGTATGTGTACTACGGCTGCTTCCGGACATTTTGGTGGTGCCAGCAGCCGCAGCGGAAGCAGCAGCAGCAGCAGCAGCAGCAGCAGGCAAGGCGGATGGCTTTAGGGCCCCATTCGAAGGTGACCCTGGAGAGGTGGATGGGGGAAGCGTTTGTTGTTGTTGTTGTTGTTGTTGTTGCTGCTGTTGGACTGAGCCGGTAGGTGCCAAGGTACTCTTTTTGATTGGATCCGCAGTGCTGCTTGTTACGAGGGCGGCATCACTTCTTGTTCCAAAGCTACGATAATAGTCGTCTGGTTGCAGCAGGTTTAGCGACCCGGAAACTCGCGGATTGGCGGCAAAAGCCTGGAGATGATGGGCGGCGGCGGCGGCATGGGAAGCGAATGGAAACCTTTGGCTGAGGCTGTGGGCAGAGGCAGACGGACTGGTGGCCAGGGGACTTTGCGCTGGACTTGTTAGTCGAGGGCTGGCCAAGGGACTTGTTAGTCGACTCGCTGAATAGCTGGTATAACTGGCTGACGGGCTGGCCAAGTGACTGGGTCGGGCCTCAAAGTCTAATGCGGGCGCGGGCGCAGGCGCAGACGGGTGCGTGGGACTGGAGTGTTCGGGGAAGTAGGAGCCGTGGTCCTGTTGGTGGAAATCACGGCGGCGTGGTGGTGGTGGTGGACGGGTGTGGTGGGAGTCGTCGTCGTGGTGGTGGTGGTGGTGGTGGTGGTGATGGTGGGTGTGGTGGCCGTCGTGGGGCAGTTTGGCCTCGAGGTACCGGTACAAGTCTGGGGCTCGACGGTCAAGATTGTCCAGAGAGGAATGGTAGTTGTGGTGGTGATGTTGCTTGTACTGTGACTGAGACTTTGAGCGGGTAATATGACGACGGGAACCTGAACCTGAACCTGAACCACCACCAAGCTCGTGGGCCAAAGTATGAAAATTAGTAGTTGAAGCAGCCTCCTCCTCCTCCTCCTCCTCTTGTTGGATCCGGATGCTGCCGTGATCCATTACGTTTTGTCTCCTTTTCTTTAAGGGTAGTACGGTTATGACTTTTTGTGACTCTTTTTTTCCGTTTCTCCTTGTGAAGATGTGGAAGGCGGTATAGTAACGAAGGTACCGTGACGGCTGCCCACTCAGCTCTGGATTCACCTCTTTGCTCCGAGTGCTCTGATGACTCCTCAATCCTAGGTACACAGTGACGAGTTTTGCACCCGTCTGCGCCCCTGTCCAGTCTTGTTCGCGGTATGGAAAACGCGGGACAGGAAAGAGCTGAGCTGAAGGAGGGGGTAACCTGGGATGGGGGCGAGCTCAGTTCAGTTCAGTTCAGTTCAGTTCAGTTCTTGTCGTCAGAGGAACTTCGTTGAAGTGTCGACAGTACGTAACAGGCGGTCGGTGTTAACGGTGCGAGGAACTGACGGGTCCTTCCTCTCTAAAATGTCGATATCATCCCGGCCATGCACAGACACAGACACAGACACAGGCCAGGCACAACAAGCCAGGGGCTACTGGGTACCTTTTGTGCACCAGGATGTCTCCTGTCTAGACTACAGCACCCTGAATACCACTTTACTTGGGTAGAGACGGTACATAGCATGCCAGCCCGCGAGATAAATGTCAGGGCATGAGGCTACCTAGGTAGTGACGACGTGTCGATATGTAGGTAGGTAGCTTCCTGGTTGGGATGAGATGGAGGTCTGCGAGTCAATAGGTACTGAAGGTTGAATGAAAATCGCGAATCTGAAGAAGAAGAAAAAGAAAAAGAAAAAGAAGAAAGAAAACAGGAACCACCAATCTTCAATCCGGTCCAGTCTCTGACCAGGGGTCCTTTGGTACGCCCGGTACAGTACCACCATGATCACCCAAGTTCCCCTCTTTCCCCTGGCGTCTGCATTCCTATTCCTCCATCATGCCCGATGCCTGCTTGCAGACTCCCACTTGCATGTTTACACACACACTAACAGCTATGGTTGTAACGAGATAAGACTATTGACTCGTCAATCTGGTGATTCGATACACCTATACAAGCCATCGCGACCTACACTACTAGGCATGGAAGAAGAGTCAATTGACCATTTCGCTATCTGGATAGAGTCATTTGTCCCCGGTGCTAATGACCTTCCAGAACCCCTTCTCCCCCGTCGTCCATCAGTATCAAGTTGTACCAGTGTGGATTCTGCCAAGCACGCTACCTACACGTAGTGCAGAGACCCCTATGCAGTAGCAAATCTGCTTGTACACTACACTACCAACCTAGTGTACACTAAACCCGGACCCTGGCTGACGGGCAGTTAGTTCCTCAAGTCAGTCGGCATCAGCATCATCCGTCGTCATCATCACGGCCCGATGCGAGACAAGCTGCTGCTGAATGCAGGTCCCGTCCAGGTCAGGCCTCAAGAGGTGGTGGTCAATGTCGTATCGAGTGAGTGGTGATGTTGATTGATATTTGCTGATTGATGGAGGAGGGGACAGCGTCATTGCAGTAACATAGGTGGGCGTCTACCGGTCACCAACACGGTCCTGTAACATGGAACCCTATACTGTGCCTACTGTAGCAGTACCTAGCAGTCCATGTTGACTCGAAGCAGGTACCACTGCAACGTTGTGGATGACAAAAAAGAAATGTCCGGTGTTTGGGGAACTGCGACTAAAATCCTCCGCGCGGCCGTATACGTTTGAGAAGGGCAAGAATACGAAGACAGCTGCAGCAAATGGTGGGCGGAAAAGGAGAAAAGCAAAAGGAGATTGGCCTGTCTGTCTTGTCCGCTAGGTTCTCGGCCGGCAGGAACTAACAAAAGGAGGTAAAAGACACTGCAACCAACCTCAGGTCTCGAAACACTGTGGCGTCCCCCCCCCCCCCTCGTGGCTTCCTCAATTGCGCGCATCAGCCATTCATCCACTGGACTGTCCTGCCTGCCTAGAGGTAGGTGAGTGGAAGGAGCGGCGGGCAGGGAAAAGTGTTAGGGCGTGTTTGGCTATTCTGAAATCCGACTCTGAAGTGTTCAGACCCGTTTTTTCAGAGCCGTGTTTGGAAACACTCTAAAATTTTTTACTCTTAAATCCCCACTAAAAACCGACTCTAAAATTTGCTACTCCACTTCGTAAAAACAACCAATAGAATCGCATAAATCTTCTAAATTTCAGAATAACCGATTCTAAACTATTCAAAATCGACTAATCTACTAAATTGGCATTCTAAAATCGTAAAATCCGATTTCAGCCACCACGTAACTACCCTCGTCGTCACTATAAATCGACTAAATTAATCGCTATACCCGCTAGTACGTTTATACAACGCCGTTAAATATTATACTATTATCGCATACGGATAATACTAACAATCGCAATACTAATCAATACCAACTTAATACCATAAGCCCACCGTATCCCTATAAATATCAATAAAAATAGCTAATTAACAACATACGAACTTCTCCATAAGCATCCGGACCGCTTCCAATCGTTATTAAAAATAACGCCAAATACCTTCTACAAGTTAATAATATAATTTAATAAACATACTAATCTATCCAACTCGAGGAGGACTACAATATATAAGAAGGTATTAATCTTTCTTTTTATTGTAATATAGGGGTTAACCTTTCGTATAACTACATATACTCTCGGATTTAGTCTAGAGATAGTATACCGGTTAATAATTTATACTAGTAATTATTATATAAAGTACTAATATACTACTAATATATTCTATAAAGTTCTAGATATTTACTTTATACTAATATAGAGCAAAGTCAAACTACCCTCTTTAATTACTCTATATAAAATTCAATCTAACTTTAAATTCTTCCTATACTTCCGTAAAGCGTTAGGGATTCTTAATAAATCGTATTTCAATATAAAGGTATTGAATAAAGAGTAAAAACTTTAGTGCAACTATAAGGGAAGTATCTCTATAAATATCTTACTAGCTTGTAACTTTACTAGTAGGATTATATACGTATAGCCTAATTAGGAAGGGTCGGCCAATAATATAAGGGTATTAAACTATATTTATATTAATAGTTTTAATATCCCTAAGGGATAGGTCTATTTAACCGACGCCGGCTATAGTAATAGTTCTAAATTCCTCGTGTTGTACTATAGTATACGTTACTATTTTAAAGAGATTGAATGTACCGGCTTAAGATTAGCGACTTATTAGGAGTTATATAATTTTCGATATTTATAAATTCGGATTATTATTAAAAAGACCATCGGTCGATTAAAGGGTATATTCAAAATCTATTGTATATTTCCAACCTTCAACCCTACTACGTAAATAAAGGTTATATACGCAACTACTACATTATTAAATTAAATTTTAAACTAGTAAGGGTATAACTTTATAACGGAGGAAATAGAGTATACAGTTGTAAATCCTACGGTACGTTAAATTATAAGAGAAAGGGTAAATTTTTTGCCCTTAATAGTAATAATAGATTAGGAGAGGATTAGAAGGATAGGTAATTAAATAAATCTTTATTGCAACTATATTATAAAGAAGATATAGCATAATTATTATAAGGAGTTTAAAAGAAAGGGGGAAATATAAGGTAGTTAAAGGGGGGGGAGAATAAAGAAGGGAGTAAATATATATATTTAGCGCTAACCGCCTAAATTACCCCTTAAAATATTTAAATTAAATAAAATTATATTTGTCACGGCACCACATAATAATAACTTAGCACCCTCAACGTTCCGGCACCGAAGCCCAGCCGTCCCATTAGTTATACCTCCACTTAGCTTATATATATAGCCTAAGAATAGAGTTTTCGCTACTCTCTTCCAATCTTCTTCTCTTCGTACAATATTACATCTTTTCTAAATCCCCTTAAATCGGCATTGTAACAGTATATTATACCGTTTCTACTAATTAATAGCCCAACGATTAAAATTATTTCGCTTCAATTTACTTTAAAATTAATACCGACCTTACCCCGTCCTAACCGAATTACGCTATACCTATAATCTAACCCTACCCTACTACAACTACCCCCTAGGAAACCCCTAAACCTACTACTCCAATACTATATATATATTATACTACCGTTATACTACCTACAGAACAACCCCAACTATACAACTAGCTTAGCCCTAATAATTTTAATACTTTAATTCCTACCCTATACTACCAACCGTTCCTATATTATAACCTCGTATTAAATTATAAACGACTCTACAAACTCCCTAAGTACAACTACGCTTACTTTTAATATAGTACCTACCTACAAGGTAACTACCTATACCCTTTTCTACCCTAATACCCTCCCTTTTATTTATAAAGTAATTAAGAATATCCTTAAGGACCTCTCTAATTTCGCCTCTACTTTAGAGGCGGACCCTAACGTTCTTACCCAATTTTAATTCTATCTTATAATTATTAAAGAATACTTCGGTAGGGTATATAGCGAATTCTATATTACTTAGTAAGAGGCTTTAGAAATTTAGTAGGCGGCTAATTAAATTTAAAATACTACAACCTAAAACCTTACAGCTACTTCCTAAATATAGTAGGACTTCGTTAGGGTTATAGTAGAGGCCGCTACTATAATTATATAAGCCTAATAAATATAGTAGTAGCTTACTAAAATTAAAAACCGTATTTAGTACTCAAATAGTAATACTACAACGCTAATATATTAAATTTAATATACTATATATACCTCCGTTACTACCCGTCCGCGAAGCGCTAAGCCCCCTATTTTTAGTAGTACTAAAATATCGCTATTTAAACGTTAAGAAGAATATATTAATTAACAGTCCTAGCTAATTATTAAATTTATATTCGACTTCGCTATTTACCCGACCTTAACCAACTATATCCTTTATATCTCTTAACGCCTCTCTAGTAACGCCTACGCCCGTATTTAAATTAAAATTAATATTATTATATTTAACTTTTATAATACTTTAACCTAATTAACTGGACTTTTTAATTTCTAAAATATTCTTACTTACCTCAACCCCTACTATATTACTTTAAACGTCTATGCTAAAGTAATATAGGAAATAGACCGTTTCAAATAGGGTAGTATACTATTTACTAATTTTATTATTACTTTTATTAAATTAGTTAACTAATATAAGTTTAATAATTGTCGCTATATTAATACATTTAAATCTAAAATTAGCAGCCCCCTCCAAAACGTTTTAATTAGTATTATAGTCCGCCCAGTAATTAATAATTTTACTATATAGGTTAAACTCCTCCGGGTTATAATTAATAATATTAGTAATTACCGGTACCGAAACGGTAGCTTTTTAATACTATTATACCCCCCCCCTTCTATAAATACTAGTAACCCTATAGTCTTTAGAAAGGTCGGCGTCCTTTAGAAGGGTCTTATTTCCTAAACCGAAAAGGATAGACGCTAGAAATTTAATTTATATATATATTATAACGCCTTTAACTATTATATAATAGTATATATAGTAAAGGGTAAACCGAAGCCTATAAGCTTCGCTACTATTTTAACCTCCCCTTAGGAAATAGGAAAAACCTAACTTCCGGTAAAAGTCGCCGCTAGAAGTTTAATTTAAAGGATTTGGAGGATTTATATCTATATTTTATAGGACTTAATACTAATTTTTCTTTTTTGAATTCGCTTCGTTTTAGCGCCGGTTTATAAGTCCCTTATCTTACTATAATCGATTCTAGCTATTCTCTAATAAGTTTTATTAATTCCGCTTTTATATACCGTTATAATATTCCTACAATGTTCCTCCCCCGGCCCTATACCCTTCAATTAATTAATAGCCGGGAAGGAAGTAAAATTTTATATATTTATATTTTATTATACTTTATTGGTTTATTTATAAACCGCTTCGCTTTATTTATTTAACTACTTAATGGCCCGAATATAATTCTTAACCTTCTTTAATTAAGGAAGTATAACCTAATAATTAATTAATCTATTAAGTTTATAGAACTATTAAATTTTATTACTATAGAAGCGCTGCCTTAACCCGACCCTACCCAATACGCCGCCCTAAATCTAATATTTATTATAATGAACCCCCCGGCAATTATAGGGCCTATAACGCCTATCCCCCGCAATAAATCCTAATTTACTTTAAAACCGAAATTGTTATATACCTGTTCTTCGACTGCAAATAATCCTCTTCCTCCTAATAGACTATACTTAAGTAGCTATACTTAGCCTTAAAATACTTCTATTCGTATTCTATTTACTATTAATTTTATCCTCTCGTATAAAGAGCTTAATATAGAAGTCTACTATTATACGCCGGATTAACTATATTACTTTACGAAGGAATAGGTAAATAAAGTCCTTAATCCTAGATTTAGCAACCTAATTAACCTTAATTAACTCTTCTACTACCTTAATAAAATTATACTTTAAATAGTCCTTTAAAGATAACCGACTATATAACCCCTTTCTCGGCTAATTATTAACTATAGGAATTAGGTAGCGGAATAACTGTAACTCCGAATTATTTTAATAAAAAATATTTAGAAGTATATTAATAGTAAATTATTACCGACCCGGTAAGAAATTTTTATAGCCCTCCCTAAGTACTTCTAAGGGAAGTAGAAAGCCTTCGACCTTAATACTACTAAAATAATACTTCTATACCGCTCCTTCAATTATAAGATCGATTTAATTCCAAGTTAGACCCCCCCTTATTACTATCCCCGCCTTATATCCTAAGAAGAGTTCCGTATTATCCGTAAGTATTTAAATAATTATTTCACTACTAGGTTTATCCGCCCGAACTCCTCCCTCGCCGCCGTTTTAATTTTACTTATTAAGAAATTAAACGGAGGCGTCCGTATTTATATTAATTATTAAGGATTAAATAATACTACTATTAAAAATAGGTATTCTATTCTCCTTATTAGAAAAATAATTAACGTCCTCCGGAAGGTAAAATAGTTTAATAAGCTCAATATAATAATAGCCTTTAATCGGCTATAGATCGCCCCTGGGGATAAATAGAAGATTACCTTTATTATTAAATTCAGATTCTTTGAGTACTTTATTACAAATTTCGGTATAACGGGCGCCCCCGCTTTCTTTTAATATTATATTAATTATATACTTTTTAACGTTTTTAATAAATATACTATTACTTACTTAAATAATATTCTTATTTATAGCGAAACGAAGGTAGAATATAAGCGCTACCTTAAGGATATTATTTCTCGCCTATATAAAGCCGGCCTTATTATAAATATTTGAAAATATAAATTCTATAAGTATAAAATAAAATATTTAAACTTAATTATCTTTAGGGAAGGCCTCTATATAAACCCGGAGAAAGTAAACGCTATATTTAATTAAGGCGCCCCTAAAATGTTTAAAGATTTTTAGCGCTTTATTAAATTTATAAATTTTTACTGCTGCTTTATTAAAAGTTTTTCGAAAATTGTCCAACCCCTTACCGTACTTATATTAAAAGATAAATAGGCCTTACCCCTAACTCCAATAGCTATAACCGTATTTAAATAGCTTAAGGCCACTTTTACTTTAATATTAATATTTGCTTACTACAACCCTAATTAGAAAATAGTCCTCGAAGTAAATATATTAAATTAGGCTTCTAAGGACGTACTATTTTAAATCGACGAAGAAGGGAAATAGTACCCTATTACCTTTTTCTCTTCTAAATATTCCCTAACCAAATATAATTATAAAATTTATAATAAAGAGTTATTTATTATTATTAAAACTTTCGAAGAATAGTACCCCGAATTTTAAAGTGTTAAGGAACTAGTAGAGGTTATTATAGACTATAAGAGTCTATAGTATTTTACTTCTATAAAATTCCTTAATTAATAGTAAGTTCGGTAGTCCGAATTCTTTAATAACTTTCGCTTTAAAATTACTTACCGCCCCGGAGTATACGCCGTTATCCCTAATACGCTTTTACGCCTCTCCGGTAGCGCCCCGGCTAATAAATGGAACGTAGGCGACAACCGTATTATTAATTATATATATACCCTCTTATTGGAAGAGAATTAGGCTATAGGATAAAGTTTAGGTAAGGACTTAAGTGGACCGACGCTAATAAAACTCCTTATCTTTAATATTAAATCCCCTATTGATAATTATATTAATATAATCTATTTAGCTTCGCCGGAATTTCTAGTAGCCCTTATAGCGCTCTAGGACCCCAGTTGTAACGTATTCCTAAAATAGTTCTAAAAAATTATTAGTGCTACTATAATTAATTATAAAGTAGCTTATAGTAAAATCCTAATTAAGGGTAGGACTTTTATTCCCCCTTACTCTAAAGCCTAATTATAAATTCTATAGCGTACCTATGCTTCTACTCTAAGGGGATACCCTAAGTAATTTAAAATTTATAACCTTATATAGCGGGTATATACGTAGCCGAACCTCTCCTAAAACGTTGCTACTTTTATTTAAAATTACTACCTCTATATACGAATAAAAAATTCCCGCCTCTCACCTCCTAGTTTACTTGAATTAATACCGGTATTATTTTATAATTAATCTAATATTTCTATTAATTTTATTAGCCCCCTCCCGGTAATAAAGGTAGGTAATTATATTTATACTTATATAATAGTTATTATTAATTATCTTACGAAGATACGCTATTATATTAGCGTATATAGCCTATCGGTTAAAATAACCGCCGCAACCTTCCTACGCGAAATTTACTACTTTTATAGTATATCCGACTCTATTATTTTTAACCGGGGTACCTAATTCGTCGCCGCTTTCTAATAGGAATTCTACCGTTTATTAGGCATTTAATAGAAGCTTTCCTCTTCCGCTTACTTTAAAATTAATAATTAAATGGAAATTATTAATACTTACATTAAATAGTACCTCTATACTTTCTACTCCTATTATTAAGATAATTAATTATAGTAGTTACCTTTAATAAAGTTCGCGGTTAATAATTATATTTCTAAAACTACTAGCCTCTCCCTATTTTTTACTAATTATAAATAGTACCTTAGAATAAATACCGAACTATTATACTATAGGGCCGGCCTAATATTATTAATATAGTACTAAGAATTGTTAGATACGTATAATATTAAGGAGTAGGTAGATAGAATTATTATTAGGGCCCGGTTATTTATAGAAGAGGTTTAAAAATGTTACTAATATTATACTAATACGTATAAGTTGGATATATTTAAATATAAGGTAGGTAATAAAGTTTAGGTTAATATAAGGTATTAGAATTAGGGTAGGCCTGTCGCTAAGTTCTCTAATAAGTAGGCGGGCCTTTTTACTATTAAAAAGGTATACCTCCGAATTATCGCTATTATTATAGATACTTCGTATAAGGTTTTCCTAATTTTCTACATTTCCCTCGTCCGCCCCTACTAGGAGGGCCTCCTAAATTAGAATATATTTAATAAAGCTTTAAACTAGCGAGCCCGCGGCGCCGTCGCCTTTCTTACTAACTTTAGGGAAGAGGAATAGTATTTTAAATGTATTATAAATTCTTATTAAGATAAGGATAGTAATTTAAAATATAGGATTAAGTAGCTAAAACTATACCGTCTTAATTAGCATCTAATTAAAGACTTCTAAACGAATATTAATAATATTAAAGACTTCTATTATTAAAACCTAAAGAAGTCCGGCCCCTAACTATAGTAGGATAGAAATAAAACGCTAGAAGAACCTTAAAATAATACTATTCGTTAAAGGAGCCCCCGGCTATACAATTAAAACTGTCTTACCCCTAACTTAAGAAACCCTACAATTTTCTCTTATAGTTACTCTTAATAATTTTCTTTTTTTTATAGACTTTATATTTTTTACAAGGAAATAATATTATTTTTAATATATTTAATAACAAATCGCTATAGCTTTACCGCCTTTCTATTACTATTATTAAAGTACTTCAATATAACTACCCTAATTAATTTCTATAATTAAAACCCTAAAACCCAAATTCCTATTTCTATAATACTACTACTTCGGAACTAATATAGTAAAATACTATAAATAGAACAGGACCGCCAAATTTCAAACCCAAATAGAATAATTAAATATAGTCTAACTAATAAATTCTTCTATATTTTCGGGGGTAGGGTCCTTAATAGTAGAAGTTACATAAGAAACCTCCGCTTCAATACTAGAACAAAATTAGAATTTAACTATAGACTATTAAATAAAACTAATATTACCCTCTAATAAGCAAAGCTTTATATCTTTAGCCCAAATATAACGTTCTTTCGTAAGTATATTATAGGCGGAGCGCAGGCCGCCGGTAATTGCTAATATATTACAGCGCAAATTAATAATAATTTATACTTCGGTATACTAATATATTATTAGTATCTTAGTATTATAACCCTAGTAATACTCTACTAGTACTCCCTCTATTATTTATAATTTTCTTAATTGCTTTTTTAACGCTAATTAAACTATAATTACTATAAATATCCTCCTCAATAATAGTAAAGTTCTTAAACAACTTCTTCGTTTTAGTAGCAATAACTATACGAATCGCCTTATTCTAAATAAATTCACTATCCTCCTTCTCTTAGAAGGAAGCGGCCTAAGTAATTAAAGAAGTAGCGTTAGAATAATTACTAATTATTAATATAATAGCCTTATTTCGTTAGCAATATACTAAAACCAAAATATAATAAAATAATTTATAGGGTTATAATTATCTTTAAGGACGCAATAGCAATAGTACTTCTTCTTCTTACTAAGGGGAAGAAGGTACTAAATCTTTAACGGTTCAATACTATTAATCTCAATATTAAGATTATAATAATACAAGTAAAGTATATAACCTAAATTAAGTACGAGAGTTACTAAGGTAGCCTCTTAGGTAGTAATATAACCTTTAATTATTTTAGTAGTATAATATACGACTTTTTTTTTAAAGGTTCTAACTCTATCTATAGTAACGGCGTAGGAATAATACTTCTTTAAGAATAAAGCGAGGGGGTTTCAGTAACAATACGCTAGTAAAAGAGGAAGTAATAGAGTATAGTTATTATTAGAGTAAAGAAGGAGCGAGGGAGAGGAAGAGGAAGGAGGGGGATAGAAGGAAGAGGAGGGAAGTAAGAAGTATATACAATACATAGGCCCCGTACTGCTAAGAACGGATTAGGACTAGCGTATTACCGTTTTAAGGGCGTTCTACTACTATAGCTACTATTAGGGGCAATAAATCCCGGTAGGCAGCGTACAGACCTAAATACGCCTTAACGCCCTACAATTACAATACCGCTATATTAGCGAAGGAATATAAGGCCCCTAAAGGCTTATTTTATTTGTAATTGAGGTTAATTGCGTTTTAAGGGCCCGGGTACTATTACGGTACTATATAATAATAATTTAGCACCCTTAATATTCCAATACCGAAGCCTAGCCGTCCTATTAATTATACCTCCACTTGGCTCATGTACATAGCCTGAGAGTAGAATTTTCGCTACTCTCTTCTAATCTTCTTCTCTTCGTACAATATTACGTCTTTTCCAAGTCCCCTTGGGTCAGCATCGTAATAGTATTTATTAAGCTATAAATTTAAATTGTTCAATTACCCCCTAGAATATAGCCTTCTTAAAATTCTAGTACCTTAAGTATATAATTATATAAAGATTGGTAATTATTGTTAAAAATATAGTTTAAATATTTAATATATTAATTGATATTAGTGTTATCCGTATAGTCTTAGCGACCTATATTAATAATTGAGGGGATTTATAGAATCCCTTATATTAATTATAATAATACTCCAAATTGGATATAAAGTAAATATATTAATTTAATTCGTTCTAGTAATTAGAATAATAATTTTTTTATATACATACAACATCTTTTTAGTATTAAAGTTTCAATATAAAAAAAAGTCAAAAAAGACAATAAAAATTAAATTTAGAGTTAAGCCCACTTCCCGCTCCTTCCTGTCTATAGGAATTTTATTTATTCGAATAAACAATTAGTAAATTACTATAATATAGCGTATTTATTAATCTAAGTATAAAGCAACTAAATATAAAATTAAGTCAATTAAATTAGCGTTAAAGGAATCCTCCTCCTTTTATAATTATAATATAAGCAAATCCTCCTCCTCCTTCCCCCCCTCATCTTAAATACCTAATTTATCCTTCAATACATCGAAGTACGCTTACTTCATTCTATTTAAAATAATTACAAAATAATATAAATCAATTTTAGAATCCTTCTACTCGCGCAAAGTATAAATACTAATAATTAGATAGATTTTATACTCCTAATCTCTTGCGAAGATCTTTACTACCTTAGTGAAGTATAAGTATAATTCAACGACGGACGTAGGCGCAAAATTATTAATACCTTTAGTAATTAAAATATTCGCTAAATACTTAAAGCTATTAATAATAGCTTCACTATTACTCCTCTTCCTTTTTTTCTTAGGATCTAAAGACGAAGCAGCCCTCCTCTTACTATTACGCATATAAACCGGTATTGCAAATTCCTTATCGACATCCTTATTAAAAGATTTGTATAGTGCGGCTATAGGGGGACGCTCCTTACGACCGAATAGAGCGCCCAATATTTATACCTTACCCTTACTAATACCCTAATCGTTAACAAAGGCTTCCTCCATCAATTCTCTATAGGGTAACCCCTTACTACGGAACTACGTACAATCCTTATAACTCTATAATACTATTATAAATTATTAACTAAACTAGGAATAGGAGTAACGTTAACTAACTTTAATAAAGGCATCCTAAATAGAATCCTCTATAATATATACACTATTCTTATACCCAAAACTAGACTATCCTACTATACTAGCGAACTACTACCAACTACGCTACTTACACTTAAAGTAATTTACCTTATTACGTATTTATATAAAATCGAACTTAATACTATACTTATTGCAAAGAGCTTTAATAATCGAATTATATACTACCTCCTTATAACCGCCTTAATTAGTTAGACTATCATCGACTATACCGCCTAATATAGTAAATACTATTACTTCCTAGGTATCGGTCTATTACTATAACCTCTTCTTTTTCTTAATAATTATAATTACTTAATTAATAATTTAATTAGCCGTCTAATTAGCAATATATTAGCTAGCGGACTAGCTAGCGGACTAATTGGCGGTCTAACTAACCGTCTAACTAGCCATCTAACTAGACTATTATATAAATAGAGGGGTACGCTAGCCGGTATTGCTAGCTATATTAGGTATAATAATGGGTATAAATAAAGGGAGTGTACAATCTATTATTATATTAATTTATAGACCTATAAATGTAAAATTTTAGAAAATGGGGATTTTGGTGCGCCAAACGGGACTCTGAAATGCTGTTCTGAAGAGGAACAGGGTGGAGCTCAAAAGCTCGGCATTTACCGCCAAAATCCGGTTCAGGAGGGTCTGTGCTGTTCCTCTGAAAACCACTTCAGAGAATCCATTTCAGAGCCCAATTTCAGAATAGCCAAACACGCCCTTAGTGGCTGGGCGGCTCCATGTTGTACATGTCGCCCAATCAGACAAGTCCGGGGTATTTACATGTCTCTACTCTCACCTGCCATTGAGGTTTCCCTTACCCGACATTGTGCCACTGCCGCACCCACACTCACACACATCCTAAGCGGGCACTGGCAGAGTCCCGCGGAAGCAACACGTCCGGTCTTGGGTCTTTCCACTTCTGTGGCCGTTAGGTGTGTTTCGAAATGGGAAAGAAGAGGGACTGCATTGGATGCCCGTCGGGCGGTGGAGGTTGTCTAATGATAATGCGCTGCACTGTACGACTGTGTGATGGGCGCAGTTCCACTAACAATCATTCCCCCGTAAAAGCCGTGATAGTGTCTCACATGCGCACAAGGTGCCTACCCTATTCGTCCAATGTCCATTTTTACCCCAACATGGCCCCTGGACCTGAAGGAAAAGCAAACTGAACCCCCCCCCCCCCCCCCATGTCTCCAATTCCATTTCCGTCGCCATCTCCAACTTTCACGCGTCACGCCAACTCATCAATTTACCTTTTTCGCGGTCGCGCCGTTTCACCAGCCACAACCCAACCTGTCAATTCTTTTTTTTTTCTTTTTTTTTTTTTTTTCTTTCTCCCTACCGACTGGTGCCCTGCTTCCATTTGGTACAAAAAACCAATTCAATCCTCCCTCCTACAATCACTAACCAGCTCCTTCTCCCGAGCCCTTCATAGGCTCCAGCATGGACCATCAAATCTTCCCAAACCATCATCACCATGTCGGCCAAGAGAAAGAGCGTCAGCTTCCTTGAGCTGGACTCAACCGGTACCACTACTTGGGGATCCAAGGAACGGCCCGAGCCACCCAAAAAGCGCCCAAAACAACAACAAGGCAAAGAAACAGTCACCAACCCCATCACCCACACCCTCCTCTCCATCTACTATCCCCAAACCCTCACTCTCCGCCAATACGCACTGTCCAAACTTCCCAAAACATCCAGAATTCGCCGGAAGAAGATCGCCGCACTCGGCCTGTCTTCCTCTCCCCCTTCTCCTTCCCCTGCCCCTGCCCCAGCCTCGGAGAAACCCTCCGCTGCCCAAGCACTTGAGCAAGCCCTAGGTACCCTCCTCGACACAACTCTGGTCTGCTCTCACGACCCTCCATCAGACATCACTTCCAAGAAAGAAAAGTCTGATTACCGCTGGGAACAATGGGTCGGCTTCTCCCAAGGCGGAGGAGGAACCAAAGGTGATGAGTCCCATGTGACCCTGACTGATGGGTTAAAGGGGGCCATGTACTCGCAGTCCGACATTGTCGACTTTGTCATCTGGCTGTTATTCTCCCGTGGTTCCCGCTCAGCATCTTTCCGAGAAAAGACAAAAACCGGGAACGGATGGCCTGGGCCGAGACATTTACTCTGTGATGGTTTCCGGAAGGGAGTCCCTCCGCAGGGTCGATCTGGGGACATGGCAACAACCGCCGGTCATCAGCATCAGATACCCGGTGTGTATGCGGTTCATCAGAATAACTGTGTCAAAGTGCTAAAGGAAGCGCCTTGGCCGCAGTTCTTGATGTTACTGGGGAAAGAAGGGGAGAGGATCATGTTGGATCTGTTGCTGGATTGTGCCGTGTTTGTAGGTGTGAAGGAGGGAAAGGGGAATTTGGTTCAAATGAGCGGTATTCCTGTTTCGGAACTGCAGTCGCGGCGGTCGTTGGCAACGGACTTTGCTGCCAGGAAAGACTTGAAGGGCACTGGTGGGGCCGGCGGTGAGAACCAGGAACTGAGTCCTTCGGAAATCACCTTTGCCAGAAACAGAATGTTGTACGCCAGAGCGGCGTTGAATGCAAAGGGGTTGGTTCACTTTGGACTGAGGCATATTCGTAGGTTCAGCGTCCATCGTAGACTTGAGGACACGCAAGCTGACTCTCGTAGACGTTTTGAACCGTTTTCCATGCCAAAAGCCAGCTGAAGGAGAAGAGGCAAGTAAACCGGATGAGAGCACAACACATGTGATGATGTACATCTTTCCTCGCCAGTTCGGGCTTCACAATGTCTTCACTTCGGCGGTAGATCGTCAGCAGACTGCGCAAAAGTTCCAAGACTACACTCTTCGCGAAGATGAGATAGCAAAAAAGTTCCCTAAACCGGCCGAGGAGGAGCGGCCCAAGATCAAGATACCCAAGAGACTCAGAGGTAACACGCAAGAGTTGGTTCGTAAGTTGCAAGTGTTGCATAAGCGATGTTCGTATGCTGAGATGCTGCAGTATTATTGTCCTGTGAGTTCTCTTGGTCCTCTGAGTTGAGTAAAGCAATGCTAACTCAAACAGCTTCCAAAACAACTAGAACCAGAGCAAAAGTCACAGTCAAGTCAACTCAGAATTTCAGCCCGCCCCTCAAAGTCATCCCAAAAGAACCGCAGGAATCTTCGTCCACCTTCTACCGCTGCCGTCATCTCGAATTCTGATTCCCAGTCTTACTCTCTTCTGGACCTAGCTACCCCTATTTCGAGCATATCAGCCTTTTGCCAAGCTGTTCTATCGAAAATAATCCCCAACGACTTCTGGGGCTCGTCAGACTCAGAAGAGGGACATCCCCAAGAACACAACAAGTCGGTCTTCCTCAAACAAATCGACAACTTTATCCGCCTCCGCCGCTTCGAATCCATGACCCTTCACAACCTCGTGCAAGGAATGAAACTCTCTTCCATTTCCTGGTTGGCATCTGCAGCTTTATCCTCGCACAAGTGCTCCCAGCCCGAGCTCAACAAACGAAAAGAAATCTACCTCGAGTTTCTCTATTACACCTTTGACTCGCTCTTGATTCCGCTGATCCGGTCCAACTTTTATGTTACGGAAAGTTCGGCACATCGGTACAGATTGTTTTTCTTCCGACATGATGTCTGGCTGTCTGTCACCAAGCCGGCCCTCGCTTGTCTGAAAGTGAAAATGTTTGAGGAGGTCAAGGGCGCGGAAGCGGTGAAGATGCTGGAGGGGAGGAAGTTGGGGTTTTCCCAGGTGAGGTTGTTGCCGAAGGGAGTGGGAAGTAATCTAAGGCCGATCATGAATCTGAGGAGGAGGGTTTTGGTCAGGGGACTCGGGAGTAAAGGCATTTGGGGAAAGCAAAAGCAGATGCTCGGGCCAAGTATCAACTCAGTACTAGGACCGGTGAATTCCATGTTGAAGTTTGAAAAGAGGGAACGGCCGGGACGGTTGGGAGGTGGAATGTTTGCTGTGGGGGATATTTATCAGAGGGTGAAGGAGTTTCGAGCTCGGGTGATGAGCGAGGTTTCGAAGAAAAAGGGCAAGAAAAAGTTTTATTTTGTCAAGGTGGACGTGCAAGCGGCCTTCGACACCATTCCACAAGCGGCAATGGTCGAGTTACTGGGAAAAATCCCGGGACATGGGGTGTACAAGGAGTCAAAACACGTCGAGGTCAGTCTTCCGTTGGATTACGAACATAACCCAGCAAACAACGACGACACCAACATCGACAACCCGAAATATAAGCTAAAACCAACCAAACGCTGGCACTCAACCACCACGTCCTTTCCCTCGATCACTACTACAACAACAACAACCTCAACCACTTCCGCATCAATATCCATCCTCCCCCAACAACAAGACTCAGTGGCAACAACCAAAAAGAACACCCTCTTCATCCCCTCCCACTCTTCCACCAAACTACACACCTCTTCCGCCCTCTTATCCCTCGCCAAAGAACACATCACCCAAAACCTCGTCAAGATCGGGAAGAAGTACTACCGACAAAAGACGGGGATACCCCAGGGTTCCGTGCTCTCCAGCACGTTATGCAACTACTTTTACGCTGATCTTGAACGCTCTCAAGGGTTGGCTTTCCTGGGTTTAGGGACTGAAGACGATGACGAGGGAAGGGGGATAAGTCGCGACGGAAATACCTTATTAATGCGTCTAATCGACGACTTCCTCCTCATCACCACGTCGCGGTCCAAAGCGCGGCGGTTTGTGGAGGTGATGCATCGTGGGTTTGCAGAGTATGGCGTGACTGTTTCAGCGAATAAGAGTTTGGTTAACTTTGATGTTTGTGTTGGTGGTACTCGAGTGTTAAAGTTGAGGAGGGGAAGGAAGACGAAGTTTCCGTATTGTGGGTTGATGATTGATACGAGGACGTTGGAGATTTGTAAGTCTGGTACTGGGATTGGTACTGGTGGGGTGGAGGATAATAAAAAGGATACAGTGGTATTCAATGGGATTACGGTTGAGTACTCGAGGAATCAGGGACGGAATTTCAGGAGGAAGGTGTTGAGTGAGTTTTTTTTTTTTTTGTCTTCTTTTTCTTTTTCCCCTTGTCTTGTCTCTCCCCCCCTTCTTCTCCCCATTTAAGCAGTATCGTGGCTCACGTGGGAGCACAAACAGCTAACAGCAGCCAAAAAAAAAAAGACGCCTTCAAAATCCAATCCCACCTCCTCTTCTTCGACACCACGCACAACTCCTTCCGCACCACCCTCCGCAACTTGTACTCGGCCTTTCTCGAAACAGCCATCAAGATGTGGGCGCACGCTCGCTGTCTTTCCTTCACCCAAAGAAAACCAGGTACTGCTTTGGTTATAGGTAAGTCTCTCTCAGCTCTCTCTCTCTCTCTCTCTCTCTCTCTCTCTCTCTCTCTCTCTCTCTCTCTCTCTCTCTCTCTCTCTCTCTCTCTCTCTCTCTCTCTTGTATCATTGCCTTCTGGATCTCTTTCGTGTCTGTTTGTCATATCTTGGAAGGTAGTCGTGAAAGAAAGAGATAGCTGATATACTAACGCGCGCGCGCGAAACAGATACAATCAAGTCCCTCATCGAAGTGGCGTACCGTCTGTTGACGAGTAAATCCAGAAAGGAAAGATATCCTGGGTATCAGTGCTCTGTCAGTAAAGGGCAAGTTGCGTGGTTAGCCATGGTTGCTTGCCGACAGGTGCTGGTGAGAAAACAAGCGGGGTATAGGGAGGTGATTAGGTGGTTGGAGGGGGAAATTGAGAAGGTGATGAGAGACAAGAAGAAGGAGAAGATGGATACGAGGGTGTTGGTTCAGGTGGCGAGGGAAGTAAGTTTCTGTTAGGCCTTGGGTCTAGCTTAGAATAGGGGGGTGTAGGTACACAAAGGTTGAGTGCAAAAAAGTCTTAAGAGCGATGATGTCTTTCTATGTCTATAGCTTATCGATGCCATGTCCATCTATGAATACTTTCTATCCCTATTTTCCTCTTTCGATTTTCTTTCGAACGCCATGCTTTCCATTGATATCCAACTCTTTCATTCTTCATTTTTCCAGACCTTAGTATCCCATGTCCCTTTGTAACAACCACCACCCTTCTCCTTCCCTTTGCACATCCCTCCCCATTCATCCCCTCACATCCTAAACCCCTTCTCCCACCACCTATTCCCCCACCACAAACTAGGCACATACTCCCAATCCAACCTCCACCAATCCCACCTTCCCTCACCCGGCATCCCTCCCAGCCCCAACAACCTAAACACCGAAATGGGCACCGGTTCATACAGGAATAATCCCGACCTTGCCATATCGTCAATCAACATCCATCTAGTTGAATGCAGCCACAGCAGCACGAAAAGGCCGTTGCCTGTTCTTTTCAACCACTTGGGCATCTCTCGAGTAGTAGAGGTGACTCTATTGTTGTTGTTGATAATGGCGATGAGGAGAGCTTGGACCAGACACCCCAAGAACTGAAAGACAAAAAAACCGACGGGTTCAAGAAAGGCAACCAGTCTGTTTTGTTTGTCGCCTGTTAGGAGATCTTCCCTCTCAGAAGAAGAAATGCGGAAGGCGGTGGATGAATAGCCGCCGAGGGCGTGCAGGAAGCCGCTTAGGAGGAAGGCGGTGGCCATTTGTACCACCGTCATTACCACCTTTTTGTTTCCCTTTCCTTCCTTTCCAAGAATTCCCTGCTTGACGAGGTACCTAACCGGGCCCGTAAACCCCACTCGGAAACTCTGATGCCACCACCCGCCCCAAAAGCCCGCTAAGCCTCGATCCAAAACATTCCGCACAAACCCCCCGAACAAATCGGGATACCGCCACAACTCATCCAGGATCCCCATCCCGTGGGTTTCCAGTCTTAGCCAGCGCCCCAAGACGAAAAACTGGGTTAGTTGCCAGAGGTAGCTGTAGAGAAACAGCCCACCCAAAATGCCGCTTAAAGAAAAGAAGCTTCGGAAGAAGTTGAGGCCCCAGGGCGGGAGGCTTGCCAAGAACTTGGCGCAGGCGAGGGATAGAGGTGGGAGGTGGACCGATGGGGAGGAAGAAGAAGAGGAGGCGAGAGAGGAGAGGTAGGTTGGATGACGGAGGGGACCGTTGGGGCCAATGACGAAGTAGGGGTCGAGGCGGGCAGAGATGGAAAAGAAGTCGAGGGCGAGGTAGGACCAGAGCATGGGCTGGAGACGAGAGAGGAGGAAGGAGCGGGCGGTGAGGGGGCGGTGGAAGTGTTGGTGGGATGAGACGGGGAGGTTGGCGAAGGAGACGGGGAGGCCGGTTGGGAAGTAGGGGAGGATTTCCACATGAGAAGAAGAGGAGGAGGAGGAGGAGGAGGAGGAGGAGGGGGTGGTGGTGGTGGATTCTGGCAAAGGGGGGATAACGGGCGGTTGGAGAGAGGGGATGGATGAGATGGAGTAGTTCCAGCCTTTGTGTGGGAGTTAGTTTTTGTGTAAATAAGAGAGGAATGGGAAAAGGAAAAGAAGAAGAAAAAGAAAACCGTACCGGCTCCCCGGAAGGAATTAAACATGTCCATGACCCAATCGAGTCTCTCCCAAATGGTGCCGTTGTCCGGGTACGGCTCCCAGTAGTACTCGTACTTGTCGAAGTCGATCGTTTCGTCTACTGTCCATCTCTTTCCCTTTTCCTTGTGTTCATTTTCGCCTGGACTTTGCGTCTCATCAGTAGACTCGGTAGTTCTAAAAGCCGATGAAGCAGCCTTGCCACTCCCGTTGAGATTCCTCCGTCGCAAGTCCGCTGTATCAGGGTTGCCGTTTCCATTGCCGTTCGTTCCCGTGTTCAAATTCCCATTCACAATCCCACCCTTCTCTCCCTCCTGAGCCTGAGTCTGAGTCTGAGTTGCCTGTCCACCACCACGACCATCACCACCACGACCATTCTCCAACCTCCTCCTCCTCACCCTCATCGCCACACCCTGATACCCCCCAAACACCACCGTCTCCAACCCCCAAATCGTTCCCCACCCACCCATCAGTCCCGCCGCATACGACAAAGCCGTACAAGCGCTTGCCGTCGTCGTTGTTCTTCCCGGACTAAACCATCCCCCTTCACCTCCCTCCGCTGCCCCAAACCCAAGTCCCAGCCCGCCAAAACCAGGTAACCCAACCACCACCCCCAGATTCCACCAAACGATAACCGCACCCACGACCCATCGCAGCCAATGGACCCATTCCCTTCGTACCCTCACTTGTTGTTGGGTTTTCTCCTCCCCGTTGGCTCCTCCGGTGGTTGTAGTGGTGACGACGGAGTACTGCGGGATGCAGAGAAACGCAATGGGTAAAACAAAGGCGCCGACGAGGCAAAAGGGGACGAGGAACGGTTGGACTTTGGTGGGGGTAGTGTCGTCGTAGTAGTAAAGGGCGTGGTAGAAGATGGAGCGGTAGGTGGTTAGGTAGTGGGTTGCGAGGTTGATTGTGGCGTCTGGTGGTGGTGGTGGTGGTGTTGATGTGAGGGTTGATGTGAGGGGTGATGTGAGGGGTGACATCTTGTCATGTCATGTCGTGTCGTGTCGTGTCCCCTGCTGTATCTGTATCTGTAGAGGTAGATACCTAGGTAGCTGCTGCAGGCAGACCTTCAACGAAACGGAACGGAACGGAACGAACGGCGCGAGTAGGGGTGCGTTGCGTTGCGTTGCGTTGCGGGCGGTTACGTTCGGTAGGTTGAGTTGGGGTACGTTGCGTTGCAGCGGGCGGGCCGTCAAACAATAGGACAGGCAGGACCTTTGCAGTAGATACCTCTCTCTAGTATAGTTAGGGAATTGGAGATGGCGATGTGATGTAAAAGATGCAGAGAAAGAGAAAAGAAGTTGTTGGTGAGGTGAGGTAAGTGATAATTTCACTCAGAATTCAACAAAAAACAACTTCAAAAAGCAAAAATAATTTTTGTTGGACTTCTTCCGTCACTAGACTAACCCGTTCGTTCACCACTCACCAAGCAGCGACCGACGTGTCTTGTCTTGTCTTGTCTTGTCTCTTCAGGTTGTTCAGAACAGGATTAAAAGAATGCAAGAAGAAATAAAGCTGGAATTTGCGAATGAAAGTCCGAGAAGAAAAATAGATAGCAAAAAAAAAAAAAAAAATATTTAAAAAGAAAAAGAGAAAAAAAAAAAGAAAAGAAAAAAAAAAGACAAATCAAGGAAAGAGATACATAATGTCTCACAGCTCAACATCTCAATGGTGTCACCGCCGCCGCCGCGTGATCATCACCCGGACGTGCCCGTTCGGATGTCCATAACAGTGTCGATCATCGAGTAGGTAACGTAACCGGACAATAACTGGTACCTAGTGCCAGCCGGGCTTCACAGCAAACCGCCGCTGAGCTGCCCCTCGTGGACGCCACCTACCTTACCTATTCTACTGTACCTACCTACTGGGGAAACCTGTGATGCCTACTCTACTATAGGTATACCTAGAGGTAGTACTTATTCCATCAATTTAGGCAAGATTGGGTACCTCCCGCTAGGCGTGAGGACCCTGATGCTGCTCCAAGGCGGACGGGCAGCACCTACTGCACAGCACGGTAGGTACCTCTAGGTAGGTACCCTAAACTCCACAGCGGTTGGGTTGCTATAGAGCCCGGGCCGCTATCATCATTGAAAGAGGTACCAGATTCGGGGGCGACGAGTCAGGGCCATCATGCCCCTGGCCCCCTATAAGGTACCTCTAAATGGGGCGGGTGATCGGGCGATCCTCGATGCAATTTTTAGTAGGTGTGCCCCCTCCGGGCCGTGCTGGATCTTCGATTGAGACCCGACCACAGATCAGCCCGATTCAATGGTGGCTACCAGATCAGATCGGATGAACCAGATCGGTGGGGATTCCTCTTTTTCTTCTTTCTTTTTTTTTTTCCTTTAGTTTTGGGATGAATCAGTAAAACCAAGGAAGTATCTTCACTACTTATCACTTCCTTCGGAGTTCGGAGTTCCGTGCGCTGTCGGCTTTCATCTAGGTAGAGGTAGTTTGGATCACCTCCTAGTCAAGGTCCTTCTATGGACCTGCTTAGTCTCTACCAGTAGTGAAGTGCCTACCTTGGTACACTGAACCCCTTGAAGTCGATGGTAGTTATTAAGGATCTCGGATCTCAACAATAAGCAAACCATCGGCATGAATACCATCATCACCGCCACTATAACGCGCTTTCAAACCCACCAAGCGGAACTCGTATTCTCAACCAGTCCAGACAACCGCACCTTCTCTTCGTGAGAGCGATATAATATAGCCAGAAAAGCCTTTCGTTCAGACAATACAGCAACAGCAACGCCTAGAAAGCCACATTCATACCCAAAGCATACACTACATACACACTCACACACATAGTGCCCAAACAGCAATCAAAGACAAGCAAGGCTAAGACCTCCCCCTCCTCTCCGCCTCATACAACTCCCTCTTCAAATCCATAAACAAGTCTTCAATCTCGTACACCTCTTGCCGAGACAGGCCTCCTGCTGCCGTTGCGGTGCGCAGTTCGTTTAGACTGGCGCGGAGGGACGAGAGGATTCTTTCCTTGCTGCTTCTTTCCTTGCTGCTGCTGCTGCTGCTGCTGCTGTTGTCTGCCAAAGAAATTTCCAGTCGCTGAACGGGTTCCTCGCCAGGTGGATTTTGTTGTGGTGGTAATTGCGGTAGTTGCTGCCGCTGAAGACTTTCTGGATGATGATTTCCGCCGGGTGGTGGTGGTGGTGGTGGTGGTGGTGATGGTGCGCTGGTAATAACGTCCTCCGTCAGCTTCTCTCCAATCACCCGATGTTTCTGATGACGCTGCGGCTGCTGCTCTGCTAACGTCCCCTTGTTGTTGTTTCCCACCTCTCGTTGTTCTCGTTGTGGTGGTGGTTCATCAACCTCCATTTCTTCTTCCTCCTGTCCTCCTGGGTTTCGTTCCGGTGAAAGAACCGTATCCTCCACCAAGACACTTCCGCTTCTTCCACTAGCTGGTACAGCCATAAACGGCGAACTAGGGATCAAGTCCTCCTCCTCCTCCTCCAAGTAGTGTTCCAAACCATGTTCCACCTGAGACATAGATAGCGACTGTCTCTCATCCGCACTCCTAGACTCAATTTCTATTTGCGACTGGACGAGATCTTCGCCATCGGAGGATACCTCCTCCATCTCTGGAACCTGTTGATGAGACTGCTGCTCAGCTGCATCACCCGCATCACCCACATCCCTTGGCACCAACGCAGGTGTAGACAACTGCGACGTTTGCTGAGGAAGGAGGGAAGAAGGCACGGTGCGCTGGGTCCCACTGCCGCCAGGGACAAAACCCCTAGCTCGCTCATTAAGAACCGAGTTAGACACCACCGAAGAGGCACGGCTGGACGGTAGTTGAGACAAGGACGGCGACTGGGAGGAGGCTGCGACAGAGATAGGGAGGCGGTCATAAAAGATAGGTTCGGATTTAGGAGGGACTGCAGTAATCTTGCTGTCAGCATGTATCGTTCCCAAAGAGGACACTAAGAAGGAGGACTTACCTTCTTGGCTTTGACTCCTGGGAACTTGAACCTCGCTTTTTTCCTGTTCCGCCGGCGCAGTAGACGAAGGACGTCCAACCCTCCTCTTCTTTCCAGTCCCAGGAGTCATAGCAGCAGCAGCAGTCTCCGAAGCCGCAGAAGCCACCCTCTTCCTCTTGCCCTTCCCTGCCGTTGCTCGTGCGCTCGTCGGACCTTTGAGTTTGGACTTGCCCTTTTCTTGTGTTGACGCCTGCTGCTGTTGCGCCTGTGAACTCGGGATTTGCTCCACAGAACAATTCGAAGCCACAGAGCTAGCCCTCGACCTCGTCATCCGTCCTCGAGGTGCCACCGGCTTTGGAACCTGAAGATTCTCGCTTTCCTCCTCCACTATATTATCGTCATCCAAAGCAACGATGCACGAAGCGGCAGGGGAGGGAGCAGCTGACGTGGGACCAGAACCAGGCTTGTTAGAACTGGAACTGGGCTTGAGGTTCGCTGCTGTGAGAGCCAGCTTCTCGGGCGAAACCGAGGGAGACGGACGGGTGTACTCTTGTCTATCGAGCTTCCCCGAGTCGAGCTCAACCACGAGTTTGAGGAGGGATCGGTCATCCCATTCGCCGCCGTCGTAAGATGGCGCACCTGATGGCGTGGGCGCGGGTACAACCGTTGTGGCAGCGGGAGCAATGGTGGGTGCAGTTGCAAAGGCGGGAATAGGTGCGGTCTTCTTCACCGGGTCTGTATTGGCCTGGATGGTAGGTTTGGCCGCGACTCTACCTACCTTATGTGGCGTCGGCGGCAACGGACTGCTAGGCGCATCCACAAACTCCTCCAGCTCATGGTCCGACTTCTCCGGCGTTTCCTGGCGTGGCACACCCAGATGAGCTCCCTTAGCCGGATCAATGGTCGGAAGAGCTTGATTCTCCTGATCGGGCAGCACACTCTCCTCAATAATATCATCATCATCATCATCCTCCTCCATCAAATCCTGTTCAGCCGCTTCTTCCGGTGCAAGAGACGACTCGACCGCAGCATTGACAGCATCCAAAGCCACAGCCAAACCCGACGGCACCGGCGCAAACGGCTGCTGGCGCAATGGCGATCCAGAGATGGGAGAAGATGACAGCTGCCAATCATCCAGCAAGCTTGTGTTCGCCGACCTGGACCTTATCTCGGCCGCGAGCGGGTTCCTCCTTGGTTCCATCATCGGCGGCGACGAGGGCGGGTCCATCATTTCCATGTCCTGGTCGACAATCGCTGTCAACGCCTGGCCATGGCGGGGAGTAGGCGTTCCGCTGACGAACTCGGTGAATCTGCCTCCCAGGTTTCTGGGAGTTCCAGCTTGAGGGGTCTGAGCAACGGTAGGGGAACCCTCTCGTGAGCGGGCGGCGAGACGCGCTGAGCTTCGAGTTCGTGTAGCTGGGGAGGAACGAAGTTCGGGGAAGAGCGCGGCGTTTACCTTTTGGCGCTCGCGGACCTCTTTCTGGCGCTCAGTGAGGAATTGGGACTCCATTTCCTCATTGATAAGGTGCAGTTGAGGGGAGGAGTCAACCGCCGCAAACTGAATCTGGGAGTCATCGTGCCGAAGACGTGGTGCCCCCGCTTTGGGACGGAGGTTGAAGCCAGAGCTCTTGACTTCGGGAGTGGCGCTAGCACGTCGCTTGGTTGGGGACCTGCGCTTAACAGGATCCGGCGTCTTGACTGGGGAGTTGGTGCGTGAGGCGCTTCTTGTGGTGCGTCTCGAGGATGGTGGTGGGAGCCTAGGCAAGCTGAACTCCTCCATTGACTCGACAAAGATGGGTTCGTGGGAGGGATACTCGAGGCTTGAAAGCTCTAGACCGGGCGTGACCAGGTCGGCATATGGTCGGAGTTTGGCAAGCACTTCCTTGAGCTCATCAGGGTAGTCTAGCTTCTCAGCCTTGCCATACAGTCTGTTCCAAAGGGATACAGCCGAGTTGACAATGTATCGATGAGAGGAACCGAGAGTGGCGCAGAAGATGCGCGTGAGTGAATCCAGCTGCTGCTCAGGGCGTTCGGTTGCCGCGAGATAACCGCATACCTTGTCCCAGAGCGTGTTTGTCTATCTGATGTTAGTCTATGCTTGCCCAGTATACTCAACACGGATTACTCACCACAGCCACGATGGCGTCCAAACGGCTGCCAAGCAGTCTATTAGGGTCTTGGAGCCAAGGAAGGAAGCCATTTTGAAGGACTGACATGGTCCTGAAGATGAGTTGTTGGTTACATCTGTCAAAGAAGCCTACAATTCCTTGCAGGAGGCAGATGATGAGTTCGGCATTATCCGAATCAAACTGCTTGTAAAGCCGTGTCAAAGCCTCATTGACAGCCTTGTACAAGTTGTCAAATGTGTCAAAAGTAGCTGAGCGCGAGCCAGCCAGGGCCGTTCCCCAAAGCCGTCTTCGAGCTGCGTCAACAGCTTGCTTGTCGCGTGGTTGACTCGCAATCGACAACAACTCGGCTACATTTCGGACCCCGTTGAAGAAAGCAATCATGGGTCCCGGGGTAGTAAGTTGATCCAGAGCCACTTTAGCTAGAGGTTCGATGACAACAATGGCGACACCAGGTTCTCCTGCTTCTGATCTGACCCTCTGGCGAACAGCATTAAATAGTGACTCCCAGTGCTCAGGAGGTAGGTTAGGAGTCGACCTAATTCCACGCTCGAGAACCTTGACGATATCACGGTAATCGTGACCTATGGGTGTATCACCGGAGCCAGTTGAGTGGTTGCTACTGTCATCAGGTTGGAGCCATCCCTCAAGCGCCCTCGCAACAAACAGCCACATTCCATATGGGCGTGGTGTCTCCATGGGAATCAAAGTGAGTAAATCCAGGGCAATCTCCATCTTTCCTTTGTCACTCTTTGCCTCGGTGAAGTGGTCAAAGACGGAAGTGAAGAAGACTTCAAAGGTGTGGTCGTCAGGGATGCCAGAAGGAAGCCCAGACAGCATAGAAAACAGATGATGCATAGGCGACCTTTGGCCGGCCTGGGCCTTGCCTAGCTTCTCTGTAAAAGGGGGGAGGCCAAGTGAAGTTATCATGATCTCCACATATCCCTTTGTAGCGCGAAGGAAATCCACTGCGGAAGCGGCATCACCAGGTTGCACACCCTTTTGCCAGATCTTTTGCAGAACAGACAATGCTTCTGTTATAAACAAGCCTGTGTCTTTGGAGACCTTAATCTCTTTGGATGCGGCAGAGGCGATCGACCCAACAAGAGAGGCCCAGAGCCAGTAGACTGCGCTCTTCTTGTTGGAAAGTGCATTAAAATCATCGTGGAGGATGGGCTCGATGGCAGCCAGAATCATGACAGCATTCTTTCGAACCCATTTCGCGTCAATGGCCGGAACCTCCTCGGGTCTTGCAAGGGGTTCGTCCATTACTCGGTCCACACTCCATCGCCTGGCTGTCGTGCAGTTAAAGAGACCGCTGAGAATGACACTTGCTTGCCCATGAGTCTCCTGGGGTTGCTTAGTTGGGGATGCGGTTACTGGTTTGGAAGGGTCCGGACTGGACACAAGGGCGGTAATGATGGGCTGGACGCCAGCTGTCCAGTATCCATCTAATAAGGCTGCATTTGTATTGGGCTTAAACAAATAGTACCAGAGATTGCACACATCGCCCAAGACAGCTGCCCTGAGTTGTCCTTCCGAGGCCTTTGCACTGTTCTTTCTTCGGAGCTGACTGGTCAAGGGGGTGATGATGGTTTTGAGGGAAGCCTCAAAGGACGGCTCTACGGCATTTGTCAAGTAGACCAGACGGGCCCAGGCATGGTGAGCGGCAATCTTGGTAGGGTAATCGATGTTGTTGAAGCAATTCTGGACCAGTTGCAGCCAATGCGCTGTACGGTCCCATACCCTCAGACGGATCCGTAGTAGCAGGATAACAACACTCCAGATGTGGGGGACCGAGGCGGATACGGTCTTGTCCTTGACCATGGCTTTCAGCCTCTCCTCGTAGTACTCGATGTATTTCTTTTCTTCGGCGACCGAGTTGAATATCTCCATGATCTTGCGCGAAAGCTGGACCTCATGACCGATGGTGAAAGCAGCGTTGAGGCCCAGGGTGACGGCTTTCTCCCGGATATCCTTTATTGAGCTGAGCATGTCGGTGAAGAGGTCGTATAACCAGTCCGAGTGGAGAACCATGGTCTTTCCCGTTTGATTGACGAGTTTCTGGTATATCATGACCCGGTACATGATGATGCTCTTTCCCTTGATGTTCTCCTCGATGTTGTGTAGCGACGTGACCAGTCTGCCGACTCGCTCAGGGGTCATAACCTTGGACGAGAAGTTCTGTACCAAGACAACCTGCATCAAATGTCGAGCAGTGTCTTTGGGGGTCGAGTTGTCTTGGAAGGAGCGGATACAGTGGTCGATGAGGAAGGATCCGAAGTCGGTCGTCATGGTCGAGGCAATGGCAGGGAGGCCGAGAAAGGTGACGATGAGCTTGAGAGCATGCTGAACAAGCGAAGAGTCGAGGGTGCCCTGAGGGGTCCTGGCGACAAGATCTCGTTGCATGAACTGCATGAACAGGCCCATCTTCTCTTGCAAAGCCACCCTGTCTGGCAAGTTGTTGGAGATCTTGAAGGCGCGCGTCAACATCATGTAGGAATCGAGCTTGGAGTCGCGGTCGCCGCCGGCGAGCTGCTTCAGGGTTGACTCCAACATGGTTGCGACCGAGATGTTTGGGTTCGAGGGATCGGACGGATTGCCGTTGGCTTCCTCGAGGGGGTTCGGGACGTGGTGGGTGATTTTGAGGATGGACTTGACAGGCTTGGAAGCGCTTCTCGGGAGGGAGACGGGGGTCGGCTGCTGTCTCTTGTCGCCGTCGATGAAGACGGGAGCGTCTTTGTATTCTGCCTTTGCCGAGAAGCCAACTCGTTTGGTGCTTCGTTTCGAGGTTGATTTGCTGTCGAGACCTGAGCCGGGCGAGTCTAGGGCAGGCGGGGTATGGACGGCCCTGAGGTTGCTGTCGAGCTCGATGGGGGCCAGTACATTTCTTGGGATGGTGGCTGGAGGGGCATTATGTGCTGGTTCTCTCTTTGGTGGGGTGGGCGGTCGTGGTGGCAGAGATTCGAGGCTATTCGTGTTATTGGACATGATCTGGATGGAAAGCCGGTCGTCGTAGTGGCGGGGAGGGGGGGATGACAGACAGCCGTGTAGGCCCAGCCTAGGAGGGCATGTAAGACAGGGACAACGCCGGTGCTTTCGAGTGGGAGAGCTACACTAGATGGTAGAGGCTTTTTCGTCGCTCATCACAGCAAAGGGAGCCAAACTGTAGAAGTGGAAGGCGAAGTAAGGTAGGTAGAGAATGACTTGGTTGAAGACCCGACGTCTTGTCAAAGTCAACAGACAATGGAGAGGACAAGCAACACTCAGCCAGCGCCAGTTCACCGACAGTGCGTAGGTAGGTAGGTACTTGTTGGAGAAAAAGGAACGTGGGTGGTGATTTCTTGGTCGCCGTCGTTGTGCGATTCTTCCAAGGCGACGGGACGAACAGAGCAGAGAAATGACTTGAGGTGGTGGTGGTGATGTCCAGTGTGTCTCCCTCCAATCTCCTCTCCTCTTCACGTTCCTTGTTCACTGGCTACAGAGGCTACAGGGCGGGCGGTGACGATTGTGCCGCCGTGGGTGATGCCAATCCGCTGATAAACTAAAAGGATTTAACGCGGTCGCGACTGTGACATGGAGACATGGACGGGGGATGCAGATCGCGTCTTGCAGCCACTAATTTACAGGGGAGGTTACGCGCCAAGTCTCCATTCCACTTTAAGGGTCCCCGTCTCCCCAGTCCCCACAGCTTCCTCCTTGAGTCTAGAGGTGTTGGTATAAGCGTTTAGGTGTGCTGTGCTGTGCTCTACTGGATTATCAGGACAACCGTCGGGTGTTAGTCTGAGGCTGTCATCAAACATGGAAAGGAACTTGTGTATCGTGTTCCATATGAGATTGGTCTTGTTCAGGACTGAAAATAGATCAAAAGAAGGATCAGATCAGTAGTGTTAGCCTGAGATGTGTTGTATCGAGAGAATCACTAGTTTATAAGCAGCTCAAGCTAACAGCTGCTAGCACCCCGCCTTTGATCCCCTGTTGGCAAGCTGGGTCAACTCAACCATAGGAGAACCTGTTCTTGACAAGAGGTTGACGTTCAACAGACTTGAACTGGTTTGAAGATCCCGACAAACATACTAATTAATGTTGAAATAATCAAATACACATGGCCCAGTAGATCAGACTGGATGACTCGGTCAAGCGCTGATTGAAGCTCAAAGTCTTCGACTTGGGATCAAACATCCAATCTGGAAGGTGGGGCCGCTGTTATACTTGTAGAGTATGTACAGTGTTCACCGTCTTCGGTCATCCTGACAAGTCAGTCTTCATCCACTTTCTGTCCGCTTCTCTACGTACCTGTCAACCACCACCACCACTTTGCCCTAGTCACGATATATTTCACTCTTTCTTCATTAGGTATTCCTTTCATAGAGTGGTCACCCAAAAAGGAACCCGGTCAAATTGTCACTCAATCCTTTGACTGTACCAAGCACATCACCATGGCCTCAATAGGAGTTTCTGGGCCAGGTCAGTCACCAGTCATTCATTCACCTTGGACATCCATAAACTAACAACCTATCCAGCCAAGTTGCAAGCTGTCACCACTCTCATTCATAAGCTGACCGAGGACCTCAAGAGCACAAGTCTCTCGCCAGAAGAACGAGACAAGGCCCTGGAGGAACTCAAGGTGTATGGCCGAGACCCTAGAAATGCCGACCCCATTTTCACCAAGCAAGGCATTGAGACTCTCACAAAACATGCCTTCGACTCGCCGTCAGAAACCACCTCTCGGAATGCCCTCCGTGTGCTCTGCAACGCCATGCTCCTCATACCCGAGACACGACAGCGCTTCGTTGACCTAGGCTATGAGTCCAAGGCCTGCGAAAAGCTCAAAAACGACAACTGGGACGACGAGTTTCTGGCCACCCGAGTCATCTTCTTCAGCACCTACGGCACCACTGTTGACCTTGCCAAGCTCATCGATGAGCATCACCTGGCTGAGAGCATGGTTGCGAACCTCGCCCGCCACGCCTCCAGAATCTCCGAGCATGCCAAGAACAAGACCAAGCCGGACCCCATGGAACTCATGGCCCTGGGAGAGACACTACGGCTCCTGTTCAATGTCACCAGCAAATGTCCATCCAAGCTGGACTGTTTCACTGCTGCGGTCCCGCATATAGTGACCCTTCTTCTCAGCTTGGATATCCCACCACCAAAGGGAACACCGCCCCTCGAGTCTCCCCTCAGTCCTCTGGTCAATGCGCTCATGAACCTCAAGCTCGATTCCGAGGAAGCACGGTCATGCCTCTACCCCAAGGACGCACCCTCCAGTCTTGCCGAAAAGCTCATCACCCTTCTCGATCTCTCCCTCAAAGCCTACTCAGACCAGGAACTCGACGCAACCGTCACCCCTCTAGTCTGCATCATCTCTTCCATCTACGAGAATGCCCCAGCCGACTCTCCCGTTCGTGACTTCATCCGCAAGAGCCTGCTCCCCTCAGAAGAGGAGCGCAACAAGGTTCTCGGCAAGGGCGACACCCTTCCCGCCAAGCTGCTAGCTAACATGACCAACCCCATTGCTCCCGAGTTTGCCAGAGCTGTGTCCCACCTTCTGTTCAACGTGTCGGACAAGGACGCAAACAAGTTTGTCGAAAACATCGGATACGGCTATGCTTCTGGCTTCCTGTTCCAGAACAACATCCCGGTTCCCGAAGGGCTGGGTGGCGATGCCGAGAAGGGCGAAAGTTCCCAGGCTGGTCAAAGCAGCAGGAGGGCGGTCAACCCCATTACTGGCCAGTTCTTGGATACCGAGACGTTCCCGGATATGCCCGAGATGACCATGGAGGAGAAGGAGCGTGAGGCCGAGAGACTGTTTGTCTTGTTTGAGAGGTAAGTGACTGCATTTTTCCAGTCAAGTCGGAAAACCCGAAAGCTGACCCTTTTTCTCTTCGCAGGGCGAGGAAGCTGGGAATCGTTAATGTTGAGAACCCTGTTGCCAAGGCGGTTCAGGAGGGTCGTTTCGAAGAGTTGCCCGACGACTACGAAGAGGATTCGGACTGAGCAAAGGGCCCGACGTTTCTTTTTGTTGCAAGTCTACCTGGAAAACCTCGACCCAGACTGACCACCTAGAACTCACCACGCTGGTCTATCAATGCTATCGTAATGCTAATCAATATCACCCGGTTTTAATCCCGACAAAAAAAAAGAGCTGACGACGCTGATGCTGGTGAGGATGACGACGCGCATCACACATCATTCGAGCCTCCTCCACTAACTGATGCATCCATGTTGTCGATCCTCGTGGAACGATGTCGGCTCTTCAGGGGCACATGATTCGCTTTGCCCGGAGTGTACTCCGCTACGGTGAGATGGCAGGGCTGACAATGTGTTATTCCTTCACCGCATGTCCGCGTACCGGAGACTGCGGCACTGCTTCCTCACACTGCATCACCATCACCACCCACTTGTCACCGACCAGTGATGATGCCCTTGATGGCTCAATAGGCCTTCCTCCGCGGAGGTATACGACTCCCACCTAGGACGGCAAGTTCTGTCTCAGTTCAAAAGGTGTGATCACCAATAGTGGAACGGTGACTGCAGGGAGTACCCAGATTCCTACACTGTGAAAAGGGACAACCAGTATATGTACGGCATCAGACATTCAGAATATCCCGTCCATTTCCAACGGGCATTTCGACATGGTAAAACCAGGAACCTGAGTCAAAACTACAAAAGGAGGTCTTGGTCTCTTTCTTTTCCGCTGACCAATTTCTTCAATGTTTATCTTTTGCTCCCCTTCCAGACTCCAATTCCAAGAAAGTCCGTTGACATTGCCGAGACAACTGAACTTGCCGGTTTCCTATCAGTCCGACAAGTCGGCAATGATCTTCAACACACCGTGGATATGTTCACAAATCCAAGTGTCTTGGTCCTGTGTCAGTGTAGGTTAAGGTAAGTGGATGGGATCCGAGCCGAACAGGGGTTGTCTAAGGAACCGTCAGGGGGGGCTACTGATCCGCTGAGATGGCCGTTAGTGCGGGGGCCGGTGTGCTCTACATACATACTATCTGCACCAACTCTCTAATCGCTATTCCCGCCCAGGTCGTGCCAAGCGTCATTCTAATTCACTGGGCTAGGTTTTCAGTCGGACAACGGGAGGCTTGTAGAAAGATGTTCAACTAAATAATAGTAAAGACATGGGACCTACCATCGTCCCCTTCCCCTGGACACCAACCCATACAACTTTACACGTGTAGACGAAACACCAAGCATATCAACCCCATCGGCCACCATATACCCGTCAATAACCTTCCCGTCGTTCTCCCACTTTTCCGGATCTGCCTACTTTCTTCACCGAGCAACCGTGTACTCAAAAGTTCGATTTGAGACACCTGTGACATTGTACTATTACCACAGCCGAGCTATCTACTGTCTAGGGTAGTGCTGTTGAGTGGCAATTTAAGAGCGTCTTTACATCCAAAGCCACTCGACCTGTGTTGAAGCCATCTTCCACTATCGATCGACCATGGCCAGTCCCATTGGGAATCTTATTCATCCTCCGGACCCTCCATACCGGCAAGGATCGGGCCAAGCTCCCCGTATAGACTCGATTCTCCACAGTCATCAACCACATCCGGGTCCGAGTCCGATCCACCACCTCAGTCCCATCGGCAACCGGCCCGGGGTTGGGTCTGGCTTGTCTCTTGCTCCACTATCCTTTCCTGGTCCTTCTCATCCCATTCCGCCGCCATCACATCTTCCATCGCAAGCTCATCGACCATCACTGCCGTCACCAGTTCATAATCCTCCTCCTCCTCCACCACCGTTGTCGAGGAGTCACTCCAACACACAATCACTTTATCAGTGTGCCGACTGTTTACGTAGGTTACAATGCTCGCTTTTGAATTCGGCATACTAACAATAAACAAGGACGATATTCTCGGCCTGAACACTTACAGGTATGTCCATGACGGATATAGTCAAAGTATCGCAGCAATGTAGCTAACCGAAGCGTAGAGACACATTGCGACCCATACTCTTGGGAAGCGTTTCATTTGCGATGTATGTTTGCTGTCGCAGCTGATTTTTTTTCTTGGAACTTGGACTAACACTGTCCTGGTTAGGTTTGCTCAAAAGCCTTTGCCCGAGCTGATCTCCTAAAGCGTCACCGCACCAACCACCAAGATGACAATGGAGCCAAAAGGAGACGTATGAATTCCTCGCCTGGTGCTGGACGGGTGACGCATGCTTGTCAGGCTTGTGCGAAGGCGAGAGTGAAGTGTGAAGAAGCGAAGCCGTGCGTACCTACAACTGAAAGGGATTAGGTGAACGACTACTGACGACACCCAGATGTACACGATGTAAAAATCGAGGGATAAGCTGCGAATATGGCTCCTCGGAAGACGCAGCTCTGCATCTCCTTCATCTATCCGCCCACGACCGCGCTGAGGGTTATGACCATGAGGATAGACAAGCTTCCTATTACCCACGACCTTCGATTTCCGAGCCTCATGCGTCTGGCTTCTCCACACATTACCCTTCGGAACCAGTCGAACACAGTCCCATGCTCACCGAAAGCGAAGAATCCCATATACCGACTCCCGAAACGATGATGGACCAGACTCAGACTGCTAACCCAAACCCAGAACAAGCCTTTCAAGTCCAAGCAACTTACCCCCATAACAATAACACAAGCAGCAGCATGCTCGACAACATGGCCAAACTCCCCTTTTCCGACTTTCTTCGGGACGTCTTGTACGACCAATCGCTCTCCCAGGCTCAGGGGCTGGCAGTTCTTGACTTTTGCGATGACTCCAGTCTTGACCTGAATGCCATGGACTTTGGGCTTTTGGACTACTGGTTACATGACGAGCCTGTTATTCCGCTTCCCTCTTCTGATCCAGCTCAGCTCGGTCCAAGCTCAGGCCCAATTCCGTCGACAACCACCACAGCAGAAACGGGTCAAGCAGGCACAAAAAACTCAGATCCCGTGAACATATCCGCCATGCGACCAAAACTGGCTCAGATATGGACAGACTCTCCCTGGCGCTGGACCCCCCAGCGAACGGATAACGTCTACGCCGAACAATCGCACTTGCCTCTCCCAACATCCGGGCACTCTTCTCCCTCGTTCTCTCCCAAATCGGCACTCAAACGCAAGTCGTCTGATCTTTCTCCTTCACAACCAACCGACAACAACAACAACAACAACAAAGCAACCAAACTGCAGCAAAACTCCAGCTCTCAGGGGCAGCAGCAACTAATAACCCTCAACCAGCACACTCTTCACTCCTCGGGCCGCGACCTGATCCTCTCCATAGTCCTCTCCATCTGCAAATCCAACTCGTCCCAGTTCTCCAGGGTAGCCTCTTCGTTTCCTTCTTCGGGGTCCATCAACCATTGGATCCACATCTTTTTGGCTTCGCATCTATGTTCCGTGTCGAGTTTTATTGCTTGTCATTTGCCTCCTCCTCCTCCTCCTCCTTCTTCTTCTTCCTCCTCTTCTGGTTCTGGTTCTGGCTCCGGCTCAAAGGACCACTCCCCCTCGGCGCTCTACTGGTCCCTCAACGCCCAACCCCCCGAATGGCTCGCCATCACCGCCGCCTGCGGCGCCGTCCTCGCGCCCGTGCCCGCCCTCCGCAAATTCGGTTTCGCCCTGCAAGAAGCCGTCCGCGTCTCGATCCCCGGCCGCTTCGAAGAGAACAACTCCAAAGTGTCGGACCTCGGGCTCGTCCAAGCCCTCGTCCTGACGCAGGACCTCGGCGTCTGGTCCGGCAACCGGCGCAAGATGGAGATTGCCGAATGCCACCTGACGGTCCCCGTCGCCATGATGCGCGGCCGAGGCAAATTCACCCGCGGCGCTTACCTCCCTTCCATCGTAGTGACGGAAGCCGACGAAGGCAAGGAGCTCGAAGATAAGTGGAAGCGGTGGATGGAGATGGAATCCTGGAAACGACTAGCGTTCCATGCGTACCTGCGCGACGCGCAAGTGAGCATGACGCAGCTGAGCAATCCCAGCATCAGCTACGCGGAGATGCGCATGCCGTTACCGGGCCCGAAAGAATGTTGGTTCGCGCGCACCAAAGAAGAGTGGAAGTCTCGGTGGTTAGCTGCCGCCGCCGCCTCCTCCTCGTCCTCCTCTACCATGGACGAACAAGTCCCGTGTCTCGGCGACTTACTTCGGGATGTAAACCTCTTGGTCCGGCATCACCATAGACTAGACGTCCAGTTCGCCATCTCCATCTACTTGCATGGTTTCTGGTCGCTGATCTGGGAATACCGCCAGCTGGCATCGATCCATCGCCCACTTTTCGGACAACCGTCGTCTTCTTCCTCATCCACTTACACTCCTACATCCCCGTTTAATAACCCCAATGCTACCACCACGCAATCCCTCCTCATCTCTCGACTCGCCGACCTGCGCACTACCTTGCACCAATTCCACGCTTTGGTCTCTTCTCCTTCAGCTCCCTTGTATTCATACACAACACCTAACGAACTCCTCCTCCTCCACCTTTTACTCATGCATATCCATGTGTCATTAGAAGACCTACAGCTCTTTTCGGGAAAAGAAGGCGAAGAGCAAGCGAAACGGATTTATCCGGTCCTGCAAAGATGGGCGGATAGTAGCGAGGCGCGACAGGCGCTGTGGCATGCGGGGCAGGTCCTCAGGTTCGCGAGGGAGTTTCCGAAAGGACAACTGAGAGAGTTTTGGGCGGCCGCGGTGCATTTAGGCGGGTTGGCGGTTTGGGGGTGGGGGGTGTTGCAGACTGCGAGGGGGGGTGGTGTTAGTTCTAAGGATGCTAGGCACTTGAAGGAGAAGGAGAGGGAAAAGGAGAGAGAAAAGGGGCAACAGCATCAAAAGTCAAGCTTGTACATCCAACAAGTGATGACGCCTACCACCACCCCCGGACTCACCACGCACCACCATCAAGTACTAGAACCAGTCACACCACCTCTACTAGTAACACTCAACGGCCCCCACACCCCCCCCTCCCTCGACCTCGACGCCTTCATCCACCACAACCAAGGTCGTCCCGCTCTTTCTTCTTTCACTTCTTCTTCTTCTTCCTCCTCCTCCCCCCCTTCATCGTCGTCCTCTTCCTCCAACAAGGACGGTGGTGGTGGTGGTGGTGACTACGCAGTAGTCCCACTAGACGACATAGCAACCTGCATGGCCATCTGCCAAGCGATTCTCAGAGATAACTTCCCTGCCTCCTCCTCCGCCTCCGCCTCCGCCTCCGCCTCCACTTCTGCTTCTGCTTCTGCTTCTGCTTCTGCTTCTGCTTCTGCTTCTGCTTCTGCTTCTCCCGATGGAGGTGGTGCTTCTTCGCTCCTCCCGGCGATAAGCGAGAATATTGTGGCGCTGTTGGGGAAGTTGGGGGGTGTTGCGGGGGTTGTTGGTGGTGGTTCTGGTGGTGGTGGTGGTGGTGGTGGTAAGTCAGGTGCAGGTTCAGGTTCGAGGGGTAGCTGAGCTACTGCCGAGCGGCGGCCATATTCAGGGGAACAAAATGAAGAGAGAAAAAAAAAAAAAAAAAAAAAAAAAAAAAAAAAGAAAAGAAGCAAATCCCTAAATGCAGACAGAAGAAGAAGAAGAAGATGGATGGATGGATGGATACGGGGGGGGTGGTGAGGGGTTATGGGTAATGGATGGAAACTAAGCAAGGCAAAGGGGGGAGGGAGAAGGGACGTTGTAACTGCCTCGCTGGGTAGCCAGTACCATAGCCCGGAACAAGGACGCTTGACAGCTTGGCGATTTGAGAAGGGCGAGCAAGATGAAGGGAAAGTTGTAAGATAGTCAGTCATATTGTATAAGCAAATAGACAGACAGGATCATCGTGGCATGTGGCATTTGTAGGAATTGGGATGTTCCGGGCGTCTGGGATATTGGGTTATAGCATAGCATAGCATAGCATAGCATAGCATAGCATAGCATAGCGGAAGTTTTTAGGTTCATGTCAGCGCTGCATTTCTTTATATAACTGATTAGGAACATAAAGAGCAGGTTAAGCCAGTGTAGTGAAAATGGTGGCTATATTGATGTAAGCCTCTCTCAGTCATTGCCATCACTCTTCACGTCCTTCACTTCCTATACATGAGCTCTTGTCCAGCTACTATAGTCATTGCCGTCTGTCTGTCTGTCTATCTATCCAGCAAAACTGGCCGCCCCCACAGCTACAATACTATCTCACCTTCTGCCACATATCCACTGTCATCACTTATCATCATTCATGTACATCCTCCGTTTCCTCCCTTAATCCAATTACCACTTCCATCCCCTTGCCTTGATGTCATAACCTCCCCTTCATCCCTTCTCTAACCCACTTTGCCCTCCGCACCCGCACCCACGCATCCTGGGTTCAATTCTGTGTCTTCCCACCCAAAACAATCGTCTGCGCCCCCTCAAACGCATCGCCCGGCTCCAACACCTGCCACGTAGCCACCGCCCCCGGTTCCACGCACAACATGTTCTTGTACCCGTCCTTGGGCTCAAAGTCCGCCATACCTTGCGCCTTTTCAATCCAGGGGTTCCAAACCACCACGTTGGCGAGGTTGTCCCGCAGAACAGTGTACTTGGGTTGGTCACCTTCGAAAACGGTGATGGGGATGGACGCGGGGTCGTCGCCGGCGGGGGTGTAGACGCGGTCGGTCTCGGAGGAGATGGTTAGCGCCGAGGTGGTTTGCGTGCTGGTGGAAATGGGGGAGGTGGTCTTGTCGACGTAGGAGGCGTTTTCGAGGCCGTGGATGGAGACGGAGGTGATGTCCTGTTTTTTTTTGTCCGTTAGTTGGAGGAAGGAAGGAAGGAGGGGAGAGAAAGGGGGACATACGTTAACTCTGAGATAGGTATGCATCAACATCTGACACTCCCAACTCCTCTCATCGTCATTGGTAATGACCAAGTTGGTCGTCAGGCTATCCGTGTTCAGCGTCACGCTGTAAATCGCATTGAACGCATACGGCCACTTTGCCCTGGCGTCCTCGCTCAAGCCCGAAGAGCTCAGTCCAAAGTCCAACTTGACAGATAAATCCGCCGCCGCAGCCGCCACCGCTCCGGCAGCGCTGGTGGCCGTCGCAGCAAAGGCCGGGGTGGTGGGAGTGGGCGTCGATTCCGAAGTGGACTTGCCCAGGAACTCCCACCGCGACGAGCGGGCGAAGCCGTGCTGGGGGAGATCCTTGGTCTGAGCATGGTCGGGGGCTGTTCCGAAGACCTGTTATTTCCGTTTCTCGTCAGCATAATGTCCTCTTTCCTTTTTCCTTCCTTCCTTCCCTCCTTTGAAATAAATGACCAAGGGCGGCGGACAACATACCGGGAAAACCAAGGGAATACCGCCCCTCACAGGCTTACTTCCATCCAACTTGGCCGCCTCGCTCAACCACAGCTTCTCATGGCCGTTCTTGTCCTTCCAGCTGACGACGGTGGCGCCGTAAAGCAGGACCGAGACGCTCTCGCCGGTCGGAAGAGTGGCGGTCACACGAGAGTTGTCCGACGAGAAGGCGACTTGGGGTTGCGGGGGGAGGCCGGGGGTGGAGGCCAGGGCGGAGGGCTTACGGCCACGGTCGACCATCGTTGCGGTTGGTATGGGTTGTTTGGGTTGTTGGTCGGGGAGAGTTGTTGGGGTTTGCGATGGACGTCGAAGGGTATTGGAATAGAGTTGGAACCGGAAGTGGAAGAGGGGTAACGAGGTCGGCCAAACAAAACGAGAATGACCAACTCGCTACGCAAGTAAAGATAGATAAGCTATAAGTCTGCTGGAAGCCGGCTCTAAGCAAAGTGGAAAGCTTGGTCAGTTCGAGTCGGATGTTTCAAGTTGATCGGACGGAAGATCAAAAAGAGGGGAACCCTTCTGGTATGTACACAGAAGAGGGGCAAACCACCTAAGTACTACTCACTCTACCTGAGACGCGGGATACAATACAGCCCAATGACAGAGTGCTAGTGTAAGATTGAAGAAATGGTCGACAAGTTCGTTGGTGGTTGGGATGAAGAAGCCAATGATACAAGACAGCGGGGTAAATGATCCATCCCCCTTCTCTCGCCAGTAAGTAGCTTGTTGCATGACCTGAAACATGCCCTGTGCAGTGACCAACCGACCAAAGCTGCTGGAGCCCGACGACGGACGGTGTACTGTAGGTACGTCACTGTGCTCACGATACGTCTCCTTGACTACCCTGTACTTTACCTGGGCTTCGAGTTTCCAAAACACGCTGCGTTCACAAACCACCACACTTTTGAAGATGAATTTGAAGATGAATAAGACGCTATAGCACTTTTGAATTTTGAGAAACCCTATTTTCACCACAAAACTATACACCCTTTTACTACACAATATCTATATCGCGACCACGGGCCATCTCCCGTCGTGGCATGCCAGCCGCTTCCAACCTTGGCCTGTCATGAAAAAAGAGTTTCCGAAGCAGCAGTCCCGCCACATCCAGTACCACCACCTGCACTAGGTGTAGTAGCAGCCTCATTGGTATTCGCATCCTATTTTGTATTTGCTGCCCCATTCGCTGTAGCAGCCCCAATAGTTGTAGCACTTCCTCCACTAGTAGCCTCAGTACCTAGTTTCTTCATCTGCCAGCTCCTCCACATCCTCAAGCAAGCAGCCCTCTAAACCACCGAGGACTTTCTCCTTTCAGCCTCCTTCTCCTTCCTCTCCTGCCTATAATGATCCGCCACCAAGAAGGCCAACTCCAGCGCCTGCTTCTCGTTCAACCGCGGATCGCAGAAGCTCGTATAGTTAGTACTCAAGTCATCCTCATCCAGTCCTGCACCGCCTCCCAAGCACTCCGTCACCGCGTCACCCGTCAATTCCAGATGCATGCCGCCCAGGTACGACTTCTCTTCCTTGTGGATGCGTAGTGTCTGCTGAAGCTCCGAGAAGATGTCGCTGAACTTGCGCGTCTTGATGCCGCCGCTAACCGATTGTGTGTTGCCGTGCATGGGATCGCACTGCCAGACCACGGTGCGGGCGTACTCCGAGCTTTCGACGGTGCGGATGTGCGCAGGCAGGAGAGAGGCCACCTTGTCGGCGCCGTAGCGCGTAATGAGCGTAACCTTGCCGGGTTCGCGGTTGGGGTTTAGAGTGCGCAGCATAGGCAGCAAGTCCGAAGTAGGTGTCGAGGGACCAATCTTGACACCAATGGGGTTGGCGATGCCGCGGAAGTATTCGACGTGCGCGTGGTCGATTTGGCGCGTGCGGTCGCCGATCCACAAGAAGTGAGCCGACGTGTTGTAGTATTCTTTCTTGGGGGGCGTGGTAGAGTCGGGAGGGTAGGAGCGGACCGAAGGGTGGTTGAGCAGGCGGGTGAGCGGTTCCTCGTACTCGAGAAGGAGACCCTCGTGCGAGGTGAAGAGCTCGACAGTCGACAGCTTCTCGTTTTGGTCGGCGCCGATGGTGTGCATGAAGCGCAACATTTCCTGGATGCGGTCGACGGTTTCCTGGTACTTGGATTTGAGCGCCGGGTCGCGCACGTGGCCGAGGCCCCAGTCGAGGGGACCGTGGAGGTCGGCGATGCCGGAACCGATGGCGCCGCGGATGTAGTTGAGCGTGGCTGACGAGTACTGGTAGGCGCGCACGAGACGGTTAGGATCCAGCTCACGCTCGTCGGGGTGGAAGCCGTTGAGGATGTCGCCACGGAAGGAGGGCACTTCCTTGCCGTTGATGGTCTCGACAGGCGAGGAGCGAGGCTTCGCGTACTGGCCGGCCATGCGACCGATGCGCACAACGGGCTTGTCGGCGCCCCAGAGGAGGACAAGCGACATCTGGAGAAGAAGCTTGATCTTGGACTCGATCACGTCTTGCTGGCAGTAGCTAAAGAGCTCGGCGCAGTCGCCACCCTGAAGGAGGAAGGCCTTGCCTTGGGCAACATCGCGAAGGTGTTCTCGAAGACGGATGATCTCGTTGGGGAGGACGATGGGCGGGAGCGTCTTGAGCTCGTTGGTGGCCTTTTCAAGAGCAGCCTTGTCGGGGTACTCGGGGCATTGCTTGATGGGCTTGGATCTCCACGAGTCGGGCGCCCATCCGGGGGCGTTTGGTGTCGTTTGTTGGCTCATGGTGACGACGGATTTGAAGATGGTGAAGTGGAAGTTGCTGTGTAAGTGGGTGGAAATTTCGAAGCCAAAGTGGCGCTGAGGATGTCTTGGCAGTAAGTACGTCTAGTATTCTATGTAACAGCGAGTGACTAAGAAAGGACAGGTGGGTCAATGTTCAAAAACTAAAGTCTTGACGACGACGACGACAACTGTTATGGTGGTCTTTTCTCGGAAAAGAGAGTGGTAAAGAATGGTGTGTGGTAGTTGATAGTCATGACTGGACTTCAAAGAAGACGGAAGATCCTATTCAAATATCTTTTCGGCTTGTCGGGACTGGAGTGGTGAGTCAGTGGCAACTGAAGTGCACCCACCACACGGTGTTTGTTCAAAGTGTCAAAACCGTCCCTCCAAAGTTTAGGTAGTAGTTGGAGTCCTTGGGAAAGTCAATTGACCAATAACAGAACAGCGTTAGAAAGAAGCCCAAAATGTGTCCCACTGTGACGCTGTGGTGCCTGCCCCGCCCCCACAACTGGTCGCGACGGGAACTCAACTGAAGTGTTCTACAGCGAAGCCCTGCAGTATGTAGTAGTGGTAACACTGCCGCAGCACCTAGCCAGCTCCTGTTTCAAGCTTTAGCAACCGACGTCTGTCCGACTTCCATTTGTCTCCTCTTCCACCGACACAGCCAATTTCAGTTTCAACTTCCAAAATGGCCGAGGACAAACAACCACCTGCCGTCGTCGAGGGCGCCACTGGCGGTGACGTTGAGGAAGAGGTTCAGCCCACGGCCAAGTCCGCCGAGGACCGCAAGGCCGCCGCTGCTTTGTCCAGCCTCGACTCCAACCGCGAAGACGAGTCCTCCGCCCAGGTCGACCAGGATGCCGTCCAAAACGCTTTCCACTCTCTCAGCACTGCTGGCAGCAAGCAGGCCGAGGTGAAGAAGGTCAAGGTCGATGCGGCCGATGTCGCCCTTCTTGTGAGTGTCTTTAGTAATCGCCGTGGGGGACAGGTTACTGACGGGGCATCAAACAGGTCGAGGAGCTCGAGCTCACCAAGGCCAAGGCTACTGAGCTGCTCAAGGCCCATGATGGCGACGCTGTCAAGGCCATCAACGCCTATGTTGCTGCCCCCGCGGCTTGAAAAACCATACTCCCCAGTTAGAGAACAAACAACAGACCATATGAAGCCGATTTACAGTCTGAGGACCCCATAGCCGCCCATCGATCTGTTTGTATACTTGAGCTATACGCGACATACTATACCACATGTTTCCAGCAATGACGACGACCAAAACATATTTGTGACAGAGGATGGGCATGCATAGGCCGGGCCAGGAAAGGGAGTTTGGGGCAGGGCGCGATGGATTAGACAAAAAGGGCAGCCCATCATATATATCGACTGAATCGGGAGCGATGTTGGGCATGAAAGTTCTTTTTGGTTGCTTGACGTGGACGTAAACGCGCGGCCGGTTGCTGGAATAGAGTTGGTATAAAGTTGTCGACCTTCCGCATCTGTTCTAGCGCTTACACGTCCCGTCTCCAGGGCAAAGCAAAGGTACATTTGAATACTCCCATACAATTCTTTCATGGTAGAGTCATCATGTATGATACTCACAAAGAGAAACCGTTGGTTACCGAGAAGGGCCCTATGAATGCTTCATGTCGTAGATACGCCTCTGGTCGGTGTTCTGTTCCGCGTGGTGGTTAGTCTCTCCCGTCATCTCTTCTCAAGCAAAGGGTGAGTCTGGTTCACTTGCAACCATCAAGACATAAGACGGAACCCAATGACAATACAACCTTGATATCATTCCGGGTTCTGTTAAGCCGCATCCAACAAACCGCTATTGAATCCTATACCGTGCCAGCGCACCGCAACCCCAGCAAGTATTGCGCGTCCTTTGCGCGTTCCGGCCCAGCATTACGTACTCTTACCAATACAACACCAATCCATCCAGCCCTATGATGCGAAACCCCTTATCATTTGTTTACTGTGGTTCATTTAAGGTTTGACCATTACTCCACATTCCCTAACACTTCATTTGACCTCAGGCGTTTAGACTCTTTTTTATTTCATCAGCATCACTCTCCATTCACTTCCCCAGCCCTTGACCTGATCAGCTTCAACTTTGTCTCCTACTACTTCATCCCACTATTCACTTCCAACTCCCTTATCCATCACTCATCCCCATCACCAAACAAACCACCAAACCACCACAATGTCACCACCACCACCACCACCACCACCAGATCCCAACGACACCCCACCAACCGAACAAACCACCCTCCTTCTTCCCCAAGATGTCCCCTCCTTCCAAAACCAAAACCCCTCCTCCTCCTCCTCCTCCTCTCAACTATATCCAACCCTCCTAACAGTCGCCTCCCTCATCCTCCTCTTCACCATGGGCGTACAAATCACCACGGCGCCCTCGCTCGCCATTCTCCAGGGGATCATCTGCAGAAAGTACTATGAGAAGGGAATGACCGATTCAATTGGGGCAGGACTGGGAGGAGGAGGAGGAGGAGGAATGGAAGGGCTGCCAACGAATTTTGAAGATGATAGGTGTAAAGTGGGACCGGTGCAGAGTGAAGTGGCGGAGGTGAATGCTTGGAAGGATGTGTTTGAGATATTACCTGGTGGGTTTTTTTTTTTTATTTCATATGCATTTTTTTTATTTCTTCGGGGGGGGAGAGGGGTTGAGAGGGGAGGTGGAAGAAGAAGAAGGGGAGAAAAGAAGGGGAAGAGGAAACAGGGGGGGGGGGGGGGGCAGAGATGAAGAGAGGAAAAGAGGAAAAAAAAGGAAAAGAGAAGGAAAAAGGAAAAGGGAAGGAAAAGAAAAGAAAAGAAAAAGAAGAAAAAAAAAAAAAGAGGGAGAGAGAGAGAGAGAGAAGAGGGTGGGAAGGGTAAAGGGCAGAGAAGATGAACGGGTGATAAATTGAGTGGGATATCATGACCATGAAAGGAACACGCTGCATGATCGTTGAACAAAAAACTTACACACAACCCAACAAAACAAAACAAAACACAACACTAACAACATGCAAAACTCCAGCCGTCGCCCTCGCCATCCCCTGGGGGATCCTAACCGACCGCATCGGCCGCAAAAAAGTCTTGCTCCTCGCTTTATTTGGCTGTCTACTAAACGAAGCATGGGTTCGACTCGTCTGTAAGTTTTTTTTTTTTCTTTGTCTCTTCCCTCTTCCCTTTTCCCTTTTCCCTTTTCCCTTTTCCCTTTTCCCATCTTTTACATACCTACCTTTTTAATAATACACAAAAAACTAACATTCCCCAAGACTACTTCCCCACCTTCTTCCCCATCCGCGCCGTCTGGTTCGGCGGCCTCTTCCAACTCCTCGGCTCCGGCAGCACCACCTTCACCAGCATCGCCTATGTTTTGGTTGCTGACGTCTGCCCACCCGAGCAACGCTCCACCTTCTTCAGCTACCTGCTTGCTTCGTCCATCGTCTCGCGGTTCGTCTTTGTGCCTATTGGCGGCGCGATGATTGCCTATGATGATGCGTGGTTGGCCATGTGGATCGGGATGCTGGTGCAGGTGGTGGGGTACGTGGTTGCTGTGGTTTTTGTGGAGGAGACGTTGCCTTCTTCGTCTGGGACAGGCGATGATGAGATAGGTGGTGGTGAGTTGATGATTGGTGCAGAGGGAGAGGGAGATGAAGAGGAAGAGGGAGATGAAACGGTCATGAAGAACAAGAGGACTGTTATGCAGCGGCGGGTGGAAGAGTACTTGGAAAAAGCAAAGGAGGCAGGGACTTGGATTCTCCAAAACCCCAAGGCGGTTTTGCTGTTGCTTTGTTTCTGGTTGTACTATATGGGCGAGCAGGCGGAACAGTTGTTGATGATTCAGTATGCGAGTAAAAGGCTGGGGTGGTCTTTGGGGAAGGTACGTCACACCCACACCTCTCACTTATACTCTTTTGCTTCTTTTTTCTTTTTCTTTTTGTTTTTCCTTTTCTTTTTTCTTTTTCTTTTACCTCCTCTTCTTTTCGTTTCTTCTATTTTTCTTCTTCTTTTTTCCCTTTTTTTTTTCTTTTTGTTTCTTCTTTGCCTTCGTTTAACCACTAACCCCCCCTAAATAAACAGGCCTCCCTCCTCCCCTCCCTCGGCGCCCTCACCAACCTCCTCACACTCACCCTCCTCCTCCCCTTTTTGTCTACTACTTTCTTCTCCCACTCCTCACCCTATCCCTGGGCACGAATGGGCTCGGAAGAAGCCAAAGACGCCCTCCTCTCCCGCCTCTTCGCCACCCTCCTCACCCTCGGCTGTTTATTCATCTCCCTCCCCATTTCTTCTTCTTCTTCTTCTTCTTCTTCTTCTTCTTCAAATGTCAGCTTTCTCGCCTCAGGCGAAGTTCTTTATTCAGCAGGCGCCGCGCTTTCGGTCCCCTTGCGCAGTCTGATTACCAACCTTGTGGATGCGCGCCATCGCGCGACGCTGTATACGGTGATTAGTGTTGTTACGTATGCGGCTACGTCGGCGGGGAGGCCGGTGGCTGCGGGGTTGTTTGGTGTGGGACTCAAACTCGGAGAGGGAAAAGAGGACCAAAAGGGGAATCAAGATGGGATGCGGTGGATGGGATTGCCGTTTTTGGTGGCCGGGGGGATGTTTGCTGTTTGTTTGGGGGTGGTGAGTTTGGTGGGGTTTGGAAGGAGGAAGGGGGAGATTATGGAGGAGGAGGAGGGGGGAGAGCAGGAAGGGGTGGAAGGGGAAGGGGAGAGGTATAGAGATTGATGCCCGGTGGTAAATCTGGATGGTAGATAAGGTGGAAACCAATAAAGAGTGTTGGGATGTTATGTAGACTGTGGTTGTAGACTGTTCCCGTCCGGTTGAGAAGACTTAGACTTTTATATGACCATAAACACTGCAGTGAGGACTGGACGGTTCCCAACTTTTAGTAGTATAAATGGCTGCCCGATCTGAGCAAGAAACGTTTCGTAACCTAATGTCAATGGTACAGTACGCGTACGGTATTCATTCTTTTCATGGTCCAAATGGTACAGTCCTTTTCTATAGGTCATGCGGTGGATGGAGTGTTCTTTCCCAGAGCAGTTTCCACTGAACTGAACTGAATGACTAAACAGAAAGACTTCATCGCCCCTTCCTTTACCTACCTAGTAATAGGCACATATCTGAAAAGTCCCGATAAACCTGCCTGCCCAAGATACTAAAATGACTCAATGAACACGGTGGTGTATGAGTACCTCCCGTTCCTTTACTGTGAATTGGGATCAAGCGTAGGTCTGGGTATAGGTAGTAGCTAACTACCTGTGAATAGAAGATGGAATGTCGTAGGTGAACTTAAAAGGTAAAAGCCGATTATGCGAATCTTTTGATTCTTCTCCATTCATGGTCATTACAGTTACAAGTGGTGTATACTAACAAGCCCCGGCCATGGTATCATCAAAACTGAAGTGAACTGAACTGAATCAAAATTCCATTGCAAATTCGTTCCCAGCCCACAAACTCTAAACGCCTCGCTTCATATTCCATCCCATAATCCCATAATTCCGACATACCCTTCCCAGATACTCCAACACAAACTCCCAGACATAATTAGGGTATTCCTAACCATTCAACCCAAGCCAAAGCAAACCACTCCAACCCAAATAACCCCAGTGAAACGGTCAACAAAAAAACCGATAAACCCTCTTCCACCCCGGCCACCCTTCTACCTCCTCCTTCTCCCTCATCACCAACACAGGCAAATTCACATCCCTCCTCCGTCCCGTGTCCAAATCCATCTCATCACTCCTCACAATCTTGGTCCTAAACCACAACTTATACACCAAGTAAAACGCCACCACAATCGGCACACACAGATACTGCAAAAAGAAACTCTGCGCCACTTTACTCGGCGACGCGGTAGCCGCCGACTGGTTATCTGTAAACGTGACAATCGGGAACGCCGCAATCCAGAATTGGGCAATCAGCACAAAGACATTGAGAAAAAGGCCGACGTACGACCCCGTGATGCCTGCCTGTGCTGTAAAGGATAATTGGGTGAGGGACCGGCCGCGACGGGCCCAGGCGCGGCGAAAGCGGATGTGGCAGAGGCAGATGGAGCCCCAGGTGAAGATGGACGAAAGGCCCGAGACGGCGAGCAGCCAGTTTAGCACGTCGGATTGAAATTTCAGGTCGGCTAGGTAGCCGATCAGGCCGACGAGGGCAGCAAAAAGGATGGCGAAGAGGGGTCGACCCTTGCGGTCGACGTAGGCGAGGATTTGGGGCGCTTGACGCTGGTCGGCCAGGGCTGCTAAGGTGCGGGAACTACCGAAGACGGCGGAGTTGCCTACGCTGAGTACGGCGATGAGGATGACGGCGTTCATAATTCCCGGCAGCACTTGGATGGAGGCCGACTCGATGGCTATAACGAAGGGCGAGTACGAGGCGTCGGAGACGGAGTAGTGCTGGATGTTTCCCAGGAGGCGCTCGTGGTTGTAAGGGACGATGAGGCCGACGAGGGTGAGAGAGACAATGTAGAAGAGGGTGATGCGCCAAAAGACTTGTTTGATGGCTGTCGGCAGGGATTTACGCGGGTTGGCGGTCTCAGCGGCGGCGAGCCCGACCAGCTCGGTACCTGTAAAGGCGAAGGCGGCAGAGACAAAGACGGAGCAGAGACCTTTGAAACCGTGGTGAAAAGCGCCGGGGTTGGTCCAGTACCGCCCGCCAATGTAGCCGGTGTTGCCTTGGGGGTCGTCGAAGCCGCCGATGTTGATGACTGCGGCGAGGATGCTGGTATCGTTAGGGAGAGTTTTGGAGAGGATAAAGGAAGGGGATGTACGTACATGAAACCGGTGACGGCGGCGATTTTGACAATGGAAAAGACGAATTCGGCTTCACCGTAGCCTTTGACGCCGAAGAGGTTGATGATGATGACGGTTGCTAGGAAGATGGTGATGAAGATGGCTTTGTTGAGTTGGTCGTTCCAGTAGCCGATGGTGATGGAAGCTGCTATGAGTTCGAGTGGCAGGACTGTCAACCACTGGAGGGCATAACTGGGGGTGAGGTTAGTCGGGTTCGATATATCATCAAAGTTCAGGGGTCAGTGTCTTACTTCCACCCCATGGCAAACCCCCATGCTGGATCAAGGAATCTTGTAGAGTATGACGAGAAGGAACCGGCAACGGGGAAAGCAACGGCCAGTTCTCCAAGAGCTTGAATAGTACACCAAAGCATGACACCCACAAAGCCATATGCAATGATGAGCGAGGCCGGACCTCCTAGGTAGAGACACTTGCCCGAGGCCACGAACAAACCGGAACCTGATGTTGGTCAGTCATGTCTTCAGGTAAGGTGTTGTACAAGACATACCAACTGAACCCCCAATGGCAATCATCTGCAAGTGTCTCCCCTTGAGCTCTCGGGCCAGACCCGTGTTTGCCGTCCTGACGTTGGCGGCGTGCAGGTCAAAGTAGTGGCTTCCATGATTCTGTTCGGTCGGAGGTTCATCCGAGGAGTCGGCTGCTTGGTATTGATCAGGATGACTCTGGGCATAGATGCCATGGGTTGATATCCGGCGGACGGGGTCCCGTTTGAACGAGTCGAGGAATGTTCGCAACCTCGGTTCTTGGCGATGGCGAGCGCGTGCCCATGTCGGGACGCGGCCGACTGCGAAGGGTTCCCGGAAACTCCATGAACTTCCCTGGCCGAAGGAATCTCCACCTCTGCTGCCGTAAGCGGCCATTTCTATGTCGCTAGGCATGCTGTCTCGCTTTTTGGGTTTCATGCTTCCGTCGTTGTCGTTGTGGTTATTGTCGGTTGAGAGGCGACTGGTCGGTTTGTAAAGGTCTCATCCTCTCACCAGATACGCGCCCAATATCATCGCGTCCCTATCACAGCCGTTCGTCCTATCGTCGCCGGGTGAGATGGAGGATTCGGTGAGTGGAGTGTGGTCGCGTGACAGTCCTTGTTGATGTGTTTAGTAATTCAACTTGGATGATATCTGAGTGAGAAAGGAGGAAAATGTAAAGATAGATAAAAAAAAATAAAAAAAGAGAAAAAAAAGAGGCAGGGGCAGTCATCGAATGTCAGCTAAGCTTACACTACCTGATACTACTACACTACTGCAGCACATAGCCGTGGCCAGTGCCACAACAGGAAGAGAAGTGCTTATCATTCCCCCCCCCCCCCCCCGGGCGGCCTCAGGGCTGTTGGGTGACGGTCCGTGGGGTCGATTCTGGGATGTAACATGGGCGGACATATGAATGGGAATGCGAGTGATCGGTGAGCGAGTCCGTCTCTCATTGGTGACAAAGACTGGAAGGTCCAAGGAAGGGGGGTCGAAGATGATACCATCTTGAAAAATAAGAGCAACCAACTGAACACAACATTTTCCCATCCTTCCGGGGGATTGCCCTGCCTGGGACGGGAATTCTGGGGGAAACCACATCCACTGTAACAATGGAGGCCCGGGATCCCGCCAACCATGCCCCGGACAGGTCCACCTACTTCAGGGCAGCGCTCTTAGCGTTCGACTACCCGCCGTGGGGTTGTGGGGTTATCGTGTGGGCTCCACCTCCAGTGGGGTCATCTTTTTTCAGCTCTTCCTCAGTTAGGTTGAGGTTATCATGGCAATATTGGATACTTTGTGGACCATCCCAATTTCCAGTCTGTGATAATGCGCGCCCCCTTTTTTGTTTTTGGTTTTTTCTCTATTCGATATCCGTCCCTTAGGGTTTCCACTTTGATTATTCCCGCTCTTCCCGGCTACCTTATCGATTCCTTACCGTCATTACTAAAGGGTACCTATGTATCAAGATATGTACAGCAACACCCACACTTGTCGCTTCAAAAAGTGTCAACCAGGGTCACACATGCCAAGCCCACCAGGCCCATGAAGGTTTACCCAAGAGCCAGACAGACGATTAATACAGCAGAAGAAGCTGTCAAATAACAGCACGAGACATATTTCCTTTTTCTCACCAGGAACCAAACAAACCACGAGGCAACCACGTTGTGGACCATGCCCCGAAGGGAAGTACACATGCTCATCAGGCTATCTTCATTTACCACATCGATGATCTTTTGACATGTATCTCAAAAACTTCGTCTATCCAATGCTCAAGATCCAAATCCCATCCTTGACCTAGAAATACTAGGTACTTACCCAAAAGGTCACCAATTCTAGGTAGGTAGGAACCAAACCCAAGTCCACGAATGTATTCCGTCAAACCCCACAAAACTCCCTAACCCTACCCAACCTCTCCACCCCCTCCCCATACCCCAGAAACTCACAAAGCATGCCTCCCTCGTCAAACACCCTCTTTATCATTTCTTCTATCCGTTGCTGTTCCCAAACCGCTCTCCCGTTTTTGCTCTCCAACCCTTCTTCAGCCTTATCCCCCTCCTCACTCACCCCCTCCCCAAAACCCTCCCATTCCCACTCCCTGTCCCACTCCCTTTTCCTCTGCCGCAAAGCAGCAGAAGAAGAAGAAGAACAACCATCGAAACCGGGGACCGACGAACCGACTGATATGGTCGTAGTTGAATCGAATGGATCTGGGTCTGACTTTGAGTCTGGGACGGTAAAGGCAGTAAAAGAAGTGGAAGTAGAAATGGAAGCGAGAGTAGGTGGAACAACGGCAAAAGCGACGGTTTCCGCCCACGATAAAAGCCAGTACATGTTGCGCGCGGTATGCAACTCGATGCTGTCGGTGTCGTGCAGTCGGAGAGACTGCGAGCGCGACCAGAGGAGGGTGCAGATTTGGGAGATGTTGGGGAGGAGGGAATTTCTTATTTGGATGTCTGGGGGAGGTGGGGACTGGTGATGGGGTGAGTTAAAAGAGGAGGGAGGAGAGGTTGTGGTGGTTCGGTTCTTGGTTCGGTTTTGTCGTTTGCTTTTACCTTTACCTTTGCGTCGCTGCCGTGAAGGTGCTGGTGCCTCTGGTGAAGTTGAAGGTGAGGAGGATGAGAAAGAGGAGGAAAAGGAAGAGGCCTGACGGGTTTCCAGCTTACGCTTCCTTCTTGCCTTGCGGGCCGACCGTGTCGAGACAGTTTGGCGGGGAGCAGGACTAGTGTCAGGACTACCACCCCCGCGAGCCCCCCTATTCGCGCAATGAGCCCTGATATACCTCTTGCTAGCCTCAAGACAAGTGTCTTGCGCCATTTGTATCGCTTGGCGGTATCCTTCTTCTTCTGTTCTTCTTCTCTCCTGCGAGGCCGACAGTGACGGAGGAGCGGATTCATAATCATGATCATATCTCGCTGAGGTCTCAAAAGAGACGGGTGCGGCCGACGATGACGACGATGAGAAAGAAAAAGGGCGACACCATTCTTCTTCCTGATCGGTATAAGAAAGGGGATTAGACGTACTTGATGCAGCAGCGGCATCCCTATCCCTCTCCTGTTGACCAAAGCTATAACTGTAACTGTTTTCGTAATGACTGCTTGCTTCCCCTTCTTCACTGCTGCCCGAGATGGTTGTCCAGCCTTGTTCTCTCCCTTCGGAAGATTCTCGATGTTGTTGTTGTTGTTGTTGTTGTTGTTGTTTTTGCTGAGCAGCAGAGTTAGCACCCTGAGCTGGAGTCTGTCTCTGACTACCGCCAGGTAAACCCCAACACGCCCCCTCCTCTCTTCGTTTCTTTCTTGGTTCACGACTCCGTTCTCGATTATCCTCCCGCCCGTGACCTTGACCCAGCGCCATCTCCCGATTCCTCTTCTTCAGCTGCTTACTCACCGCCCTCAATGAAGGCTGGGTCGTTTCTCTGGTTCCAGTTCCAGTCATGATCCGGTTCGGAGTAGTAGTAGTAGTGAACAGCACACGATGAGGTGTCGGGACCCGAGTCAAAGGGCTGATACTTCGCAAAGAAAGGGAATTGTCGTCATGACCGGAGGATTCATAGCCACTGTTGTTGCGTGGAAGGGAATCGAAGGAATCAAACATGGGAATCTGAGCCAAAACGGCGGATGGTGGAGGTGAGAGGCTTGGTTCTTGCTTTATTTCTGTGTCTGTTTTTGTTTCTGCTGGACATGGACCTGGACGAAGGATGTATCCTGAATGGGAGGAGGAGGTCTTGAATCTCTTTGGGGAGCGAGAATGGGGAGAGATGGGGGCGTCGGAAACTTTTTCGTCTTCGGTTTCGTCGTTTCGGTCTCTGTTGCTGCTTCGATTCTGAATTCCAGGAGGAGTCCGTCGAAGATGAACATCACCATGTTGTTCTTCCATGGTTTCCCAGGCACGTACCCTCCTTGCCTTAGCCTTAGCCCTCGAAGCAGAAGACGGTCCATCCCACCTGATGGGTTTGAACAGGCCCATCTTTGGCGTTATTGTTGGTTCCATTCCCATTCCCATCGCCGTACCCATCATCCCTGCCACCATTTCCACACCGGCATTGGCACCAACGCTAGACACCACCGACGGCACCATCATAACCCTCTCCATTACCACCCCTTCCCCCCTTTCCTCCCAAGTCTTACTACCACTGACCCCACTCTCCTCCGTCCCTAGGGGCACGTATCCCACCACACCTCCCACCACACCTCCCACCGCATCTTCTTCCACCTGCTTCATCTGTTCTCCCTGTTCTCCCTGTGGCACCCGCGGCACCCACCTCTTCACCCTCTGCTCTAACGGTATCGACACCCAAGGAACCGACTCCTCCTCCTCCTCCTCCCGCTTAATCACCACCACTGTCTCCTCACCGGAACTGAACCCGCTCATCCTCCTCCTACCACTTCTTCCTCCTTCCCTACTGAGGGGCAGTGACAGTGGAGAAGGTACCGATTTACTTGGTCCCGGCCCCATGGTCATCATCGTTGATTGCCGCTGGCGTCGATGCTCCTCGAAACCTGGTGCTGGTCGTGGTAGACTTGGTTCCAGTACCCCAGGTAAGTAATTCGAAAATGATTGCTCAACAGACCTAGACCCCACTGTCCGAGGTGGATAGGCGAGTACTGGCTCGTTGGAGAATAAAGATCGAGAAGAGCGGGAAGGATGCCGATGATGATGATGATGAAGGATGCTAGCGGCGGTGGTGGTGTTGACAGAGGAGTTGGCGTTGTAAATAAAGTCGCTTGGTGATGCGGGAGCGTAGTGGTGGTAGTCTTTTTGTTCCTCTGGTTCTGGATGACCAGGAGGAGGAGGAGGAGGAGGAGGAACATGAACAGGAGATACGGGGTTAAAGTACAGAGGGTGTTGGGGGTGGTTGAATGGGTAGTAGTCGTAGGAACTGTTGTGGTCCATGGTTCAGTTTGTTGTTGTTTGGTTCTTCTGATCCCGCTGTTTCTTCTTCTAACCAGACAACGAAGTAGGCAGGCAGGGAAGATGGAGGCAAAGCGAGGTAAGTTGAGTTTGTTTGGATAGCTGAAAGGGACGGAGTGACGGACGGCTGATTACTTATGGTAAACTGCTTTTGAAGCTGAAGGTCTGGATGAGGAGCGAAAGGATATGGAATAAATAATCGACAGGGACAAAACAATGGTAGGTATGGACATGAATTGTGACATGCACTTCTCCTGCTGCCGGTTATTAGTTCTCTTATGATCCTTTTATGGAAGTTATCACGGCAAATCGGAATGTGTCCGGCAAGCCACAAGCGGAAGTCAATGAATTGCTTTGTATGTATTGAACCTGTATTTGTTCTTGACTGTGTGTCTGATTCACACATACATATCTTGCAAAATTGGCCGGGCGGTCATGACAAACGGATAGCTCACTGTGGAGAAGTGACATGATAAGTCTCTGTACAATGGGTGAATGGACAATCAATCACTTTGGCGGATACCGGGAAGCACGGATAGGGCAGAAATCAAAGACCGGGAAAGTTACCCGCTAAACTGACATTGATGGATCTTGACTTTGAATCTGATTCATTATCAGCCATTCACTCTTGTTCCATTAACATTAGATGTTACGCTTGCTTGCTTGGCTTTTCTGCTTCCCAATGTGTGCAGCAACCCTCTTTCATCGAGGGGAAATCTAGGTGTGCCAGATGACGACTCTGCCGTCAACACCGCTCGCTGTTGTGTCAAGTTAGCATCAATAATTCTTGAAACCACAGGTCATGTAAAAATGGGGAACACTCACAACTAAACTTGGTCACCCGTCCACCACTCTCCTCAAAGGGCCTCAACATAGTAACCGTATTCTGATGCACCGTCTTCAACATGGTATCATCCTTGCTGACCTTACCCTTCAGGTCCATCTGCTTGAACATGTTCAGCGCAGACTCCTCTCTGTCCTCGTCACCAAGACCCGGTCTTCCTCCGGCCTTGGCCTTCTCCAGCGTGCCGGCCAGCTGCCACCCCTGCTCGCCGCCTTGGAAGCGGAAAGCCTCGCAATCGTAACCCGCAGCAATGATCTCAGTCTCTCCGTTCCAGAAGAGGCTCATAAAGGGCAAAAGCTGCGTGTTGATGCTGATCACCGCCTTGGGCGGCTGCTCGGGCGCAGAGGGGTAGACGACGGTGATGGAGGAGTCATGCGCCGCAAACGCCAGAGCGTCGCCGCTCGGGCTGAAGGCAACAGAATGCACCCATCCGGCAGAGTTGTTCAGGAACTCGCCGCAGACCGTGTTGAAAGGCAATCTCTCGCCCCAGGGGCTCGGCTCGGGGCGCTGGTCGGTGCCCTTGATGAAGGCGGAAAAGACGCGGGCGTGGGCGTCGGTGGAGCCGGCAGCAAGAAGAACGCTGTTGGGGTGCCAGGCGACAGAGGTGATGGTGGATCGGATCGGCTTCTTCAGGTGCTTGGATACCCACCAGTCGTTTTCCTCCTCAAAGTAGCAGATGGCGATGACGCGGTCGCCGGAGCCGACGGCGAACTTGGCTTCCGAGGGAGACCAGCGGACGAAGGTGGCGGCGCGGGAAATACGGAGGAGCACGAGGGTGGGCTTGTAGCCGGTGGGGGAGGGTTCCCAGACGAGGGCGTTGCGGTCTGTGAGTTGGGGTTGGTTGTTAGTCTAGCTGACTGTGATGGTGGCATTATGGGGTGCCTGGGTTGCGAAAGGGGGGGCCTACCCTGAGAGCAGGTCACAATACGCCCGGTGTTGGGAGCAATGTCGACGCTGGTGACAAGCTTGTCATGGCCCTTGAGCTCATCCTTGAGCTTGAAGGCATTGCCGACTCTGCCGTAGAGCTCGACCTGGGTGTCGCGGGCAATGGCCAAGGTCTGGCGATCGGCCGAGAAGGAGTGGTCGGCGATGGGGTGGTGGAAGAGATGGTGGACCTCGGGAGCAGCCATTGTGGGTTGTTAGGTTGGTGTTGTGTAGAAATAAGGTATGCGATAGGAGTATAGCTCTCTACTACCGCGCTCGGAATCGGGGACGGTGATGACGGAGAGTGTGATCGAATGTCTTGGTTCGGTGGTGTCGGAGCCGGATGTTGTAATTGGAAAGGGGAAGCTGTGCCCGGGAACGGGAAGCGGGAGAGCTCCGTAACTACAGCGGGCTGGACGCCTGAAATGAGGTCAGACCGCCAGGCTCCAGGGGCACCGTTGCGGCAGCGTATGGTGGTGGGGTTGGCTGCGGGTGGGTGACGCCGCCAAGAGTGCCCTGCTGCCGGCCGGGGCTGACCCACCTGGAACTGGAACCTACTATGGTGAGATGGGTAAGTTAAACCCGTGGATCAGGTCGTCGACCACACAGTGCTCACGAAGCTCTGGCTGTGGTGGTCCGTGCAAGATACCTGACAAGGGGGTTTTACTTTTGCTCGCAACCGCAGTACCTCCAACAAGCTGCACCCACGCCCGTGGGGTTTGTGTACCGATTTCGATGGTTCGTAGGCTGGCTGGCCACTGTCTCCAATTTTTGGACCAGCATCTGAATTGTCGACATCGCATGCGCCGCCGCGACTTGAATTCATGATTGAACACTGAACATCATACACCCGAGCGACGACGACGACGACGACGAGACAATTGACGATATTAACCCCTACCACGAGGCGCCTACGATATACTGAAAATCTACGCGACAATTAACAACCTGCATTGGACAAACAACAACAGCATCAACTCCCGGATTCCTACGCGGCAATGGCTACGCGTATTGCTCCCCCCGCGGGCCTCCCCCAAAAGGTGGTCTCGAACCCGCCAAACCAGACTCTCTACGTCACGAACCTCCCCTCAGCTAAGATCCAGAAGGACGACCTCCGTACAGCACTATACATGCTCTTCTCCACCTACGGCCCCGTCCTCGATGTCGTCGCTCTCAAGACCATGAAGATGCGCGGGCAAGCACACATTGTCTACCGGGACATTCAGACAGCAACACAGGCCATGAGGTCACTTGACGGCATGGAGTTTTTGGGCCGCAAAATGGTAGGTCTTCTCGGGTTGAATATTTCAGCGGTAGCCCTTCACATGCTAACTTGGGTTTGCCTAGAAAATCACCTACGCCAAGGGCCGCTCCAACATCATCGCCAAACTCGACGGTACTCTCGTGCCACCCAAGGCCGCCGCCGCCGTGGCCCTCACCACCGTCCAACAGAGTATCTTTAGTGCCCCAGTACCAGGCGCCCCTACTACGAATACCGAGAGTCCAGCACCACAAGGTTCGCCAGCCAAGCCTCCCGGGACGGAGACAACCACACCGGCAGAGGAGAACCGGGGAACGAAGCGGCCACGGGAGGAGGAGGAAGAAGAGGAGGAGAGCGATTCGGACGTTGCTATGGAGGAAGACAGCGACGAGGACTGATGGGTGTCCACTATGGCATTTGCTTCTTGTTTAAGATACCAGCTCGCGGTGGGGAAGGATGACGAAAAATGAAGGCGCAATGAAGCGGATGGATGAAAAATTCGCCCTCTCGAAGGACAATGCAGAAGACGCACCGCTAGCTGCATGTACAACATACACCGCGCTACTCCCACTTCCTCTAGGCGGAGGAAGGCTCCAAGGCCATTTCCTTGGGGACCCAAAGGCTGACACAGCCGCCGACGAGTCCAAGCCAAACCATCAGGTAGTTCTCGATCGAGACATTGTCAAAGGTCGACATGGCCTCGCCGAGGAGACAAGGGTGGACGAAGAAGGTGGGAAGGCCTGTGATGGGATGATACTGTTTGTATGGCCGAAATAATTCAAAAGAAGGGACATTCGTGTGTTAGTATAGGCACCTTTTTTTTTTCTCTTTCTCTCTCTTTTTGTCCTTCTCATATCTTTATGTTTCACAACAAAGTCACAAAGAGCGAGAAAAAGGAGTTCAGCCCTAGTTAACTTTTTGGTGTTTCAACAGCGAGAAGATTGAACCCACCCAAATCGCAAGACACAAATACAAAGAACGAGATGAGATGAGAAGAGAAGAGAAGAGAAAACTTACATCAGCTGAGATACCACCCACGGAACCCGCGCGGCGAAGTCCATCTTTGAACTGATCGGGTACAAGACGTCGAAAGACGGTGTCGATGTTGAAGGCTGGTTCATCCGCCGGCAGTCCGTTTAGTGAAAACCACAGACAAGGCGCTTGATATGTCGGGTGAAGGTGTATTTCGTATGTGACGTAGCCATAACTTGTCTTTTGCTGTTGTTGATGTTTAGAAGGCAAAACCATGGCCTTTTCTCCCCCAGTAAACCACATATTATCAGCATTCCACACCCACCCCCCCTTCAACCCACTGTTTTTATTAAGAAAACATACCTCATCATCATCATCATCCTCAACCTCCATCCCCTCACTCACACCAACCACACCCTCCCCCTCCCGCTCATCCCCCCTTACCGCTGCTGGCCCCTCAGAAAAACACAAATTATCCAAAAACTCGGATAAGCCATCATCATCCAGATTGACCTCGAGCGGTCTCGTGATTTGGATAAAAGTGCTGTATTCGGGATCCGAAGGAGAGACAAAGTGGGTGTTGAGCGCCGAGCGCACGCGCAGCTTCCATTGGCGCCGGAGCGGGCCGAGGGTCGCTTGGCTGTAGCGCCGGTCGAGGTGGTGGGCGGCCTCGGCGAACTCGGAGGGGGTGAGGTGGGGGTAGTTTTGGATTTCCAGGGAGTACATTTTGATCAAGAGTGTTTTCGGTAATGGTGAGGTGTGTGGTTGTGATATGGTGAGACGGTGGGCGGTCTGCTGAGTGGTGCAGTGGTGAAGGATGGGATGGGGGAGAAATTGGGACATACATATCGATGTTACCGCATGTGGAACTGGATTGTCACGGCCGGGCGGGACGGTGTTAGTGAGCGGGACGAGACGGACGGGAGAGGGTGATAAGATAAGGAAGGGGTCGTAACTCAAAGTTAGAGGTATTGTGGTTGTTCACATGTTCTTCATTTATGATCATATGCATGAAAAATATACCCTCCATGCATTCCACAATACCTCAATACATAAACGCCAACCATTACCTAGAGATGGAAGTTTGCGAGACCGCCGGGAGTAATTAATGACAGACCCAACCCTGACAGATCACCACACTCGTAACCCTGGCGAATCTGGCCCCCTGTAAGACTTGTACAAACAGCGGGGCCCCACAACTGTCGCAAGGGAACTTGACGCGTCCAAGCTCAAGCTGTCCTTTTTGGCGTCGTGTACTTGTACTGTGTACTGCGTAGTTAGTGTAAGAGGTCAGCAAGGTTCTTGGTTTCTTGCATGATTCTCGTTATCTCGGGGCTAATATGAAAGCAATCACCACAACTTCTGCATCCGGCTGGTGTACGTACATCTGACCGTTGGCAGGTTATAAATATACAACCCCTATGTAGGTAGGTAGGTACACATGTGCAAACACATGTCAGGCACTTCCAGAAGTGGAAGTAAGAGCGGCCGGATGTGATGGAACGAAGGGATGGAAGCACAGCTCCATGCCAGGTCCACGCCGCAGTTCTCCTTCCTTGTGCAGCTTGACCGCTCAAATTTGGGAAATACAAAGTTGGGGGGAAATCCAAGAAGGGCCTTTAATTTGAGAGACGGCTGCTCCCTTTTGCGTGTGAATACCTACCTTCCATCTATTCCATGGAATTTATACAATTGCCAGCTCTTGCTTAATCCATACCTCTACCTACCTATCTTTACGTACTTACCTAATGACCAACTAATACGTCTGTCTACATTACTGTGGTGATTCCAACCTACCTCTAATAATCCATTGTCTCAATCCAGCACCACCTACCTACCTATTCAAGGCCCAAAGTGCACTAACAGCACCACACCTACCAAGACATTGCCGTCCCCCAATGAAACTGCCCCAACTAGGTACCTCTATAGCGCCAACGGTTCAGTTCCCCTCCAGGGCACCTCCTCCTCCTCAATGAACCGCGTCCGCGATCCATTCAACCTCCACAACCTCTCCCTCAACCGCCCCGGTACCATTGCCGCCATCAACATCCTCCGCGCAACCGCCACCACTGCCGCCACCGAGTTCCGCGACCGTGCCGAGAAAGCCGCCCAGCAGGCTGTCGAGACCGCTGCCAAAGCCGCCGAATTCGCTGAGCAGGCCGCTGAACGCACCCGCGACGCCGTCGAAGCCGCCGCAAAGGAAGTCGAGAGGGCGCTTGACCACACTGCCTTTCAGAGCCAGTCACAGTCACAGTCACAGGCGGATTTAGAGCAGGGCACCTTACTGCCAGCTGCTGCTCCTGCTGCTGCGGAAGAGACATACGACGAGGAAGACACAGAAGTAGAAGAAGAATACGAAGATCCAGGGGACATGGCCTCTTTTTCCATCCCACGACACGTCCCGTCGTTTACGGACCCGGCGCGCCAAGCTGAAGATCGACTGTGGGCTGCTGCGACCCGCCAACGGGCAGGGCCATCAGCAGGAGCAGGAGGAGTGCTAGGGGGAGTACAAGATAAAGTGGGAGGATTCCTAAACCCGGATCGAAGGTCATTACCCATGTACAAGGATAAGCCGTATGGGTACGGCCCCGGAGGAGCGAGACCTAGGCCACTGTTGAGGAAAAAGAGGGTGTTGGGGTTATTTACCTTGGTGGTGCTGGGGCTGTTGTGGTTTACGGGCTTCTTTGATGAGCATCATGAACGAGCCAGGGCGAAGCTGGGCGATTGGGGGTGGTTGAGCTCGGATACCAAGGCGAGGAGTAAGGCGGATTGGTTGAAGAGGAGGGAGAGGGTTGTTGAGGCTATGGAGCTGAGCTGGGATGCTTATGAGAGATATGCCTGGGGTATGTTTCTGAAGAAGGGTTGGTGTTGTGATTATCGGTTAAGGCTAACTTGTGTGACTAGGTTATGACGAGTTTCACCCCGTGTCCAAGACGGGCCGCAATATGGCCCCCAAGGGTTTGGGTTGGATCATTATCGATTCGTTAGACACCTTGATGATCATGAACTTGACCTCGCGGGTTACTCATGCTCGCGAGTGGATCTCCAAGTCGTTGACCTGGGACCAGGATCAAGATGTCAACACCTTTGAGACGACCATCCGCATGATGGGCGGTCTTTTGTCGGCTTACTACCTCAGCACCGAGTACCCGAACCTAGCGCCCATCTCCGATGACGATGTGGGCGCCCCCGGCGAGGACCTCTACCTCGAAAAGGCCCGCGACCTCGCCGACCGCCTCATGTCCGCCTTCGACACGCCCTCTGGCATTCCCTACGCGAGCGTCAACCTCGGTAAATTCCAGGGCCTGCCCTCGCACGCCGACATGGGTGCCTCTTCCACCGCCGAAGCCACCACCCTCCAGCTCGAATTCAAGTACCTCGCCAACCTAACAGGCGAAAAGGACTTTTGGGACCGCTCCGAAAAGGTCATGAAAGTGATAGACGACAACCAAGCCCCCGATGGCCTCGTGCCCATCTTCATCCAGCCCAGCACCGGCCACTTTCATACCCAAAACATCCGGCTCGGCTCGCGCGGCGATTCCTACTACGAATACCTGATCAAGCAGTACCTGCAAACCCACAAGGCCGAACCCATCTACCAAGACATGTGGAACGACGCTCTCCAGGGCATCCGCAAGCACCTAGTCACCTACACTGAGAACAGCGGGTTCACCATTGTCGGCGAACGTCCCTCGGGTCTCGAGGGCAACTTGTCTCCCAAGATGGACCACCTCGTCTGCTTCCTCCCGGGAACCATTGCGCTCGCCGCCACCGAAGGCCTCTCGGAGCGCGAAGCCCGCAAGAAGCCCGGCTTCTGGAACAAGCAGCGTGAGGCCGACATGAAGCTTGCCCGCGAGCTGATGCAGACGTGCTGGGGCATGTACCGGTACATGGCGACGGGCCTCGCCGCGGAAATCACCTACTTTAAGATCCCCTCGGACCCCTTGCCAGAGTCCTCCTCGCACACCAGCCCACCAGATTCCATTTTCGATGACCCCGCCGGCCCTGATGCGACCTGGCGCAAGGACTATGAAGTCCATCAAATGGACGCGCATAACCTCCAACGGCCCGAAACGGTCGAGTCCCTCTTCTACATGTACCGCATCACGGGCGACGTCAAGTACCGCGAGTGGGGGTGGGACATGTTCAAGTCGTTTGTCAACTACACTGCTGTCGAAGATGGCGGCGGATTTACGAGCTTGTCGAATGCAAATGTCATACCGCCTGTGATCAAGGATAACATGGAGAGCTTCTGGATGGCGGAGACGCTCAAGTACTTTTATTTGTTGTTCAGTCCGGAGGATCTGTTGCCGCTGGACAAGGTCGTGTTCAATACCGAGGCGCACCCGTTGCCGGTCTTTGAGGTGGGGAGGTTGTTGAAGACTGGGTGGGAGAGGAAGCCGAGGACGACGACGACGACGACGACAGGGGAGACAAAGAGTGCGTGAGTTATGGAAGAGATGAGAATGTGGAAAGTTGGTAGCGTAGCGTAGGGGAACCAAAAAGGGAAGAAAGAGAGAAAATGGAACATGCCCAGATGTGATGGGGGCAAAGTATCCATAAAGAACGTCAAAGTTATGTATGTATGCATATATACACTTTTTTCCATGTAATAGGTAGTTTGATAATGAGTGGATGAGAGTGGATGAGTGAGTTGGTTGTGTGTGGGTGTGTTCAATGTACATAGCTTTAGCTGGTGACGGCACCCAAAATAGATGGGTCTCAAAACTGGAACGAGAGTGAAAAGACACGAATGAGCACTGAAGGAATTGGAGATGCGTGAAATGCTACCTATGATATCTACATCACTAGGTAGTTAGGTACCTATATAACTCCATCATCTCCCGCTCCTCAGACACGTACGCGCGGCCCGGGCTTTATAGTGGCAGGACCTTCTTCCTTCACGAATACCATTGGGACTTAGGTATCTATGTAAGTTTCCAAGTTCCGTCACAGCTGCTCGCTAGGTATAGTCTATTTTATCTACCTATCTGGCTAGGTAAGGTATCTATCTGTCTATCTGTCCCTCTGTGTCCATCTGCCTTTTTCTTTTTTTTTTTTTTTTTTTTTTTTTTTTTTTTTTTAGCTCTCTAGAATAAAGATAAAAAAAACTTGAAAAATTGAAATTGAGAAAAAAAAGTTGAAGTATACTACTTCTTGTCAGTCGGCTCTCTCTCTCTCTTCATACATTGATAGATAGATAGATAGGTACACAAATGAAAAAAGTAAGTAAGTAAGTAAGTAAGTAAAACCACCGTTACCCTAGCTAGGTACCTTAGTCTAGGTAGTCTAGGTAGAGGTAGTAGGTTATTGTAATGCGAAGGATGATGTTTGTTTGTTTGTTTCCTCGCGTGCTTGTTTCCTCGCGTGCTTGCTTCGTAAATAACTACTCACTAACTACCTTACCTAAGAAAGAAGTACCTACCTAAGAATATATGATATAAGTAAGGTAGGTAGGTAGGTAGGTAGGTAAATAAACTGGCTGGCTGCTTGAAAAGCAATACCATAGTGCGTAGGTAGGTACATAGGTAGGTAATAACTGACAGACAATACCTACCTAGACTTGTCAAAGGAAAAGCTAAAGACAAGATAGGTACTTAAAGCTCTGGTGGGCTACTTACCATGGGACCTCGCAATTTTCATTATTTATGGGGGAAAAAAAAAGTGTAAAGTAGATACTACCATAGGTCAGATGATATGAATTGATTATTTTAATCATCTTTGATAGAGTTAATAGACAGTACTCTTGTATAAGGACTGTGAAACTGGTGTGGTCTTATTTTGCTCTACTGAATGGTTACATGAACACAGTGGATGATTTAGGTAACTGCCTGGATATTCCACAATAGGTGGAGGTACCTTACTTGTGTTATGTGTTTGCGACATTACATGACTTGATTTGAGTTGAGTTGAGTTGAGCAGTTAGTCAGTCAGTCAGTCAGGCAAAGCTGTCGGGGAGGAAAGAGCGAGTTTCCTCATTTTGTTTAACGATTCTCGTGATGTATCTCATGATCTCATGTGAAGTAATATCCTTGAGCACCTCTAACATCCATTGCAAACATCCCAAGCACCCCCTCTCCCCTCTCCCCTCTCCCCTCTCCCCTCTCCCCTCTAACTTCTCCCTCTGACTTCCAACCTCTTTCCCTAACCTCAAAAAGTCTTCCCACTCCCTCCGACTCCCTCCAATCTTTACAACTCACCCCAGGTATCACAAATAAGAAGGCCTCACCACATCCCCCACCCTAACCTTCACCACACTTCCGTTTCCTCCCATGCTTCTCGTCCCCGTCCCCGTGCCCGTCCCCGTCCCCATCCCCATCCCCGTCCCCTCCTTTTCTATATCTTCAGCATGCCCATCCTCCTCATCCTCCGCCTGCAACCCCATATGCACACCAAAAAACACCTTCCCCTCAAACCTCCTCGTCTTACTTAGTGTCACAAAGGGCTCGCCTCCTGCGGTTTTCGATCCCGTGGTTTGGTCTATGCAGACCATGTGGCAGCGTCGGCAGGAGCCTAGCATTTGGAATTTTGTTGTTGTTTGAAAGCCTGAGGAAGACGGGGTAGAACAAGAAGACGAAGAAGAAGAAAAAGAAGAAGAGTTAAAAATGGTAAGGGAAGACCAGGTATCTTCTTCGTAGGGGTTTAGTTTTTGTTTCGGTTTTTGTTTTGGTTTTGGTGTTGGTTTTGAAGTGGTGGAAGGGGAAGGCGAAGGGGTTAAAGGGTTGGAAGGTGAAGCGGAAGGGGTTGAAGGTGAAGGGGACAAAACAAGATTAGCTCTAAACACCGCTTCCGAAATCGGTTGCGATACCGATGGGTTAAGTAAAGCGATGGACTGGTTCAAGGCATCGACGCTGGTACTCGTAATCGCCAAAATCGGACTTTCATTCGATAGCAGTATCCTTCGTGGTTTTGGACCCTGAGCCTCTTGAGTTGGAGTCGCTGACCTTTCGGTATCCGAATCCGGTGGCGACGGGGGCGTTTCTACTGCTTTAGGCGAAGGGAAAGCGCCCGGCATCATTGCTGGTTTTGTCAACCTTGTTGATACGGATACTGCAGGATGTGGTTGTTGATGCTGATGTCTCTGTAAATGCGCCTTGGCATGCCTCGTCATCCCCTTCCCCTGCCCACCCGGCGGGAACCTGGCCAGCACGCACGGTACCCCGAGGACAGTCGAGAAGAAGTCGTTGATTTGTGCTGAAGCGTATGTTTGGGGTGTGATTTCCTCGCCGCAGACGCGGGAGGACATGCCTGATTTCTTGGGGGCGTACATCTTTGGGTTTTTGGACAGGGGGACCGATATCGAGGAGGGTAAACCTGGTGACGAAGAGATGTCGCCGGCAAAAGTAACTTGGAGCTCACCCTTAGTGAAATCCAGATTTGGTCGTAAAAGTGCCATGCGGGGGTATCGTTTTTGGCTGAGTGCTTGGCCTGATCCGCGGTGGACTAGACACCATTCGCGGTCCCAGACTAAACCTTCGGGACGGACTTCCCAGTCGATGCCCGGGGGAACGTGGAAGCCGGCGCAGCTTTTGATGGGGTAGACGACTATACTTTTGATGAAGAGTTCTGGTGTGTTTCGTAGTGATGGATCGAGTTTCGTCTCTGGCGGAGGTAAGATCGGTGGTGTATCCTCGCAGTAGAATTCCTTCACAAACTGGACAAATCGATCCACGTCCGCTATCGTGCTCATGGCCCCTAGGCTCACTCTGATGATTCCAGTTGGTTTTCCACCCATGGTATCATTATCCGTTCCGCATCGAAACCCGGAAGAAAAGTTCTGTTTCATCTCCCATGGCTCAAGTCCCAAAGCGCTAGCGATGCCTCCGGGATTACACACCCCTCCGGTCCTGATATGTATGCCCTTTAGCGTCGCCAATTTTTCCACTTCGGCGAGACTGATCCATATCCCTTGTGCGTTTCGGATGTTGAACGCCACCAGTGGTCCGCTCTCTTCCGTCTCAGGATCAGGGGAGTAAATGGCACAAACCAGTTCATCATTCGCATGCCTCAGCCCCTTCAGCCCTTGATATAGCCGCCTAGCCAAAAATCCCGTATGGCCCGCCACCCTCTCCATCGACCCAAATAGCTTGGCATGAACATCCATAGCGACGTCCAACGCGATGATACTGTGTATTGGTAACGTCCCATCCTCCAATCTTTCATGGAGAAATCCATCTTTGGGGGCATGCCATTGCTCCTTCAGACAAACAACCATATCCACCGTGCCACCGCCAAAATACCGTCTGGACAAAAACACATCCTGGACCTCCTTCCGGACTATCAAGGCGCCGAGATCGGGAAACCCAAAGATTTTGTAAAAAGAGAGGACGACAAAATCGGGTGCTGTTTCGGCGTTGGACAAGTCCAAGGGGGAAGATGAAACGAGAGCGGCGGCGTCTAGGAGGGTGTAGGTCTTTCGTTTGTTGGTTGGCGATAAACTCTGCCGACAGATCTGGGAAGACCAAGAAAGGGGAAAGCGACGGCCGTCCATGTTGGATTGGGCTGGGTAGGCGAAGAGTATCGGTCGTTCTTCGTCTTCGTTGTCGTCAAAGGGACAGCTCCCAGATAACCAGTCTTCCACCTGCCGAGTGTCCAGACAAACACTACTTCTAGCCTCTTCCCGAACTCCTACCAAGCTGGTATGGCTGGATTGATGGTAGACATAGTCAAAGCCCGTGGGCAGACATCTCATGGCTTCGACAACCAGCTTGATCCCGGCTGTGGCGTTGGCGACAAAGACGAGGTCAAAGTCGGCTGGGTCGGCGTTGAAGAACTGCAGGGCTCGGAGACGGATGTCTTGGATGCGCTGGGTTGACAGTTGGGAGGAAGCTGAGGCGGAGTGGGGGTTGCCAAAGAGGTTGGTGGTCATCTCTTGGGCGAAACGGTCCATGAGGGACTTGGGATAGGGGGTGGTGCCGGCATGGTCGAGGTAGATGGAGTCTGTTTGTTTTGTGTTAGTGGTCTGGTCAAGTTGTTGAAAACGAACTTCAACTTGCCCTTCAGCATAGGATACTCTTCTTCTCTTATCTTTTCCACGTCGGCATCGTAGCCATTGTGCTGTATGTTTAACGAACCCATCTTGGAGAACAATCAAGTATCACCAAGTCCATTAAATGACAACCGGTCAACCGAGTTTGATATTTCTGTGAGATCTCTGGGCTATCGACATGGACATCTGAACAGACACTGAGGTGGATGACTTGTCATTGCCACTTGTGGTCATGATACTTGTCGATAAACACAAGCAAAGGCACCTACGGTAGTGGCGTCGGGTATTGGAGGTTTAGTTTTCTTATACGTACCGATTCGGGAGGTCCAACGGGACGGAGATCGCCACTTTCCAGCACAGCAAAGTGAAACACAGGCGGCGGTCTCCCTGCTTCAGTGGAGGGCTCCCCTGGAATGCCCCTGTGGACACTGTGAGAATAGTGCGGGGAAGTGGATACGGATCTGGAAGAGGCCCCGCTTTGACACAAGGCACGCGCCACGAAACGAACCCTCCCTAGCCACAGTCTGTGTGGCTCATGCGCAACGGGGCTTAATTGAAACGCGCAGTGCAGCGGGGAAGCCGCGTCGAGCACCGAGCTGCAGCCCCACAAATTCGCGGTCGCGTCTCCGCAATGTGGAAGTGGAATGTGCCAGGGGTGGCAGCGCGCGAACTGGAATTCTACTTTGGTGCAGTGCGACTGGGACTGAGTGCGCAAGGTTCCTCTTTCCACCTTACAACCACACAACCACGCAAGTCCATCACCACCATCAACATCCGCGCATCGTTCTTTCCACGCGATTGCCGCTTGTCATTGTGATTGTGCATTGCGACTGGTGTTTTAGACTTGACAAAAAATCATGGCCTCACCTAGCGCACCCACGACTCTGGGAAAGAGGAGAAGGAGCACCAGACTCACAGGTGAGCAGCTGCAACTGACAACGACATTCAAGAGTTGCCATCGACATACTGACAGACCACAAGACGAGGAAATCACACTAGGCCCTCTTGCCGTAAAGCGAACAAGACGCTCTCTCCGAATCCACCCAGAGATCCACCATGAGCCCGACCACATCCAAGCAGAGAAGGAGAAGGCCGCCTCACCACCCAAGCCAACTGCCGACGAGGACGTTGAGAACCACAAGGAAAACCGCAAGCCCACAGGAGACGAGGACGAGGACAGAAAGGAGGCCGAAACACCAGCCAAGTCACTTCTCAGAAGGCGCAAATCAGTCATCGCCAGCCCGCCAAAGACAGCTCCCGTCACACCTTCCACACCACGACACTACGATGTCTTTGCAAGAGTACCAGTCACCACTCCGCGCCATCGCGTCATGTCCGTTGGCAAGCTCTCCAGGCGCATGACACCAAGCACGCCCATGACACCCGCCGCTTCTCAGACAGTCTACCATCAAGCTCGCCAACTCTTTTCTCGAAGCGCCGATCCTGGAGAGCTCATTGGACGCGACGACGAGCGCGAGAAGCTCAACACTTTCCTGGATTGCTGCACCACTGCCCATCCCAGCGGCTGCCTCTACGTCAGCGGACCTCCTGGAACCGGAAAGAGCGCCATCGTCAACAAGGTCACCGACAAGTTCGCATCCGAGACATCAACAGTGCGCAAGGCTTACATCAACTGCATGAGCATCAAGTCGTCCAAGGATCTCTACGTCACCCTTCTCGACCAGCTAGTCAGCAAAGATGAAGACAAGGAGGAACTCTCAACCGAAAGCGACGTGGTGGCAGCTCTCCAAAAGCTCATCCTGCCCAGGAAAAAGACCCAGGACGTCTTCCTCGTGGTGTTGGACGAAATCGACCACATCCTCACCCTCGACCCTGAAAGTCTCTACAGCCTCTTCGAATGGTCACTCGAAAAGAAGAACTCGCGCCTCGCCCTGATCGGCATTGCCAACGCGCTCGACCTCACCGACCGTTTCCTGCCGCGCCTCAAGTCGCGCAACCTCAAGCCTGAGCTTCTGCCCATCCTTCCATACACGGCGCCTCAGGTCAAGAACATCATCATCACACGTCTCAAGAGCCTGCTTCCTGGTGGAACACCCAAGGACCCCAACTACATACCCTTCTTCCACCCAGCCGCCATCGAGCTCTGCTCGCGCAAAGTCTCCAGCCAAACCGGCGACCTGCGCCGCGCCTTCGAGATCTGCCGCCGCGCCATCGACCTGGTCGAGTCGGAGACCCGTCTGAAGCACGAAAACGAAGTCAAGGAGCAGATGCTACAAATGTCTCCCTCCAAGAAGCGCGTCCTAGGCGAAAACACCAACCTCTCCTCGGCTCCTGCGCCTTCCTCTCTCTTCCGGAGCATCTCCACTGGACCCAGCGCCAGCGTCTCGGCCTCTTTACTCAAATCTCTGCAAGCCTTGACGCCCGCCACCGCTCCGCGCGTCAGCATCGCCGACCTCAGCAAAGTCACAGCCGCAGCATTCAGCAACGGCACCACTCAGCGTCTCAAGACGCTCAACCTCCAGCAGAAAGCCGCTCTGTGCGCTCTGGTCGCCATCGAGAAACGTAACCGCGCCGCGCAGTCGGAGGCTCTTAACTCTGCTTCAGCCAGTTTTGCATCCACTACCGGCACTCCGTCGAGGAAACAAGAGGCGCCAATTGCCCCGACAGTCAAGACTCTCTTTGAAGCTTACACCAAGCTCTGCAAACAGGACTCGCTGCTTCATCCGCTTTCGTCATCTGAGTTTCGCGAGGTGGTGTCTTCCTTGGAAACTCTCAGTTTGATCACGCCAGTGGACGGCAAGACGGGATCGTTTACTGCCTTGGGGTATAGCTCGCCTGGAGTGGGGACACCGAAGCGGGGAGGCAAGAAGAAGAAGGATGTGTTTGGGATGGGAGGCGCGTTGGTGGCGGGAGATGAGAAGAGGGTGGCTAGCTGTGTGGGGGAGAGGGAGGTCGAGCAGACTTTGCTGAAGGATGATGGGGCGGGAGTGGGGATTTTGAGGGGGATCTTGAGTGGAGAGGCGTTGGATGATTGATTGATTGTGTTTGGGATAGTATTGCAAAGTTGCTGATGATTTGGACGAGTCGGGTTTCATGAGTAGGTTGTTTTGCGTTGTTGGAGAAGGAAGCATTGTTGAGAAGTACGGACGGAGCATGGCATGGCGTGTTTGAGAGAGCATTCAAAAGTATATCATAGGGAAGGTGTTTGGATTCGTTGTAACCCAGGACAAGGGTTGGTGTTTGGCGTTTGGGTATTTGTTTGGTTTTGCGTACTTGTTTGCATTGAAGACAAAAATGGGGAGCAGGGGCACAAAAGTCCTCATCATCGGCATTAGTACCTATCCATTACATAGACCTGCCGTCGTACGTACATAGACAGACACACATTGATACACACCAAAAAATGAAGACACTTTACAAAAACCACTTTTTGACATCCATCCATCCATCCATCCATCCATCCATCCATCCATCCATCCATCCATCCATCCATCCGTCCCTTCCGGTCTTATTAGATAGGTAAAGGTAGATGTGAACAGCTCAGGAACCAAAACAATAGTATGTATGGTATGCATTTGAGATGCGGGGTTTACAACCGGCCATCAACTAACTTATATACTTACCTCTTGAATTCCCCGACGGTGTGGCCGGCGGCGTTGTAAACGGCCTTCCTTTCCTGCCTTTCCCGACCCCTTAGGTTCTGTATGTTTCGTTCCCTCCCTTCCGTTTCCATTCTGTGCGCTTCCGATCCGATCCGAACAGTGGTTGTACAAGCGCATACGTAACTACCTACCTATCTTGGGCACCTTTCAGTTTGAAGAACAGTACTGTTATGGTTTAGTTTAGTTCAGTTTAGTTCAGTTCAGTTCAGTTCAGTTCAGTTCAGTTCAGTGCAGTTTCAGCTTGAGATTAATAAATAGAAGGATGGATTGATTGGTTGATTGGTTGGTTGATTAATCTTTTAATTATATAGTGTACTGTAGTGTAGTGTAGTATGTATTTAATAAGAGTGAGTAAATTATTGTGTGAAGTGTTGTGGTGATCAACATAGTTCACTGATTCAGCTTTTCAGTTATTTTTAGTTTTCAGATTTTCTTGTTGGTTTCTTCTGTGTTGCTTGGTCTGGAACTAAAAGGTGGCGGTCGATACATTGGTAGGTAGGTAGGTAGGTACCTTTGCTAAGGCAGGTAGGTGAGGCACTATACTATACTACCTATCTATCTATGTATGATGATAATGTTGAACGATTGAATAAAAAGTAAAGCAAACCGACGATGTTGAGAGGGAAAGAACAAGAAGGTAAAGAAGAAGCGAGATTGGCTACCTAGGTACCTGTACCTTTACCTAGAACTAGACCTAGACCTAGACCAAGTAAGCGAGTAGAACTAGACTACAAGACACAACTACCTAGTAAGTAGATAGATGAAGCAGACAAGAAAAAGCCGCCTGCGCCTTACCTCCCTTTCTTCTTCTGTGTAAGCCAGATATTTCGTAAAACAAAGACGCGAAAGATCAAAATGATAAAAAAAAGTTACGAAGTTATGTATGTACAAAAACGTCCCCTATTTGGCGTTATGTTGAAAGTGAGTCTAGCACACAATACAATGAGGCAAGCCAAAGGAAAAGAAGAATAACAAAAAAATGATATCCATCAGCTACCTGCTCGATTCCATTCCATCCCATCCCAGTCCAATCCTTTTCGCATACTCCAAGTCCTAAAAAACCCATGGGGAGAATCATGCCTTTCGTATCTCCTGTCCTGTTCAACATATTCTTCTGATAAAGATATTATCTGAGGAAAGACACCGCTTCGTGGTTGATCATCTCACGAAACATCATTAATGTTCGTGCTCGTTCATCTTCGTGCTCCCTACTTCATCCTGTCCTGTCCCCTTCCTTCCCTCCCTCCTTCTCACAGTACCTCCCAAACTCTTCGTATCTGGTCGTGATTCGTCGAGGTTGGGCCGGACGGCAGCGGACGGCAGCGGATGGCAGCGTTGACAACGTGACTGGCAGTGTGAGTCGAGCATCCAACATTCCCATCAACGTTGGATCGTTTATACACACCCTGCCCTGCTCGGTGTCCTCTTTTCAAAATGGCCATCTCATTTCTGGTATCCAAAACCCCCGCCTTAATAATCATCATCATCCTCATTATTCTTACTATTCGCCCCCTCCTTTCTGATGGGTATCTTGATGCCCTGCGTCGCAAAACACTTGCTGAGTGCCGTGCTGTCGCACACTCCCGGGAACTTCTTGGCGCTAAAGACCTGGAACGGCTCGCTGAAGACGGAAGCGAGGATCGGAGCCTTGGATTGGTTGATGCCCGTGCCGGAGCCGGATGACCCTGAAGGAAGGGGGGTGGGGAGGCCAACGTTTACGAAGGAGAATTGGAGCCTATTTGAGGTTGTGTCAGTTCTGATCCGGCTGGAGAGGGGATGTGGTAAGACGGAAAAGAATATTTGGGGGGGACGAAGGGGTGAGAAGCAAGCACAGAAATACACACCTAAAAACACCCTCAGTCCTCACACTCAAGTCCTGCATCACGAACCAAATCCCAATTTTATCGTTTGTATCTGTCAGCCTGAAGGCGCTGCACACCAGGCTTCCAATCAGGTTCCTCGTGAACATGCCCTGAGGCTGCTGTCCGCCCTGACCACTAGTACTGCTGACCGACATCCTGTGCTGTAGAGGTCCGCCTACACCACCGTGCATGCCGCCATACTGAGTTGGGTGGTCGTAAGGACCTCGCGGGGCGCCGTAAGGCCCGGGCTGGGGTGGAAGTGGTTGGTTGTATTGATAGTGTGAGGGGGCGGGGGCGCCATAGGGGTTGCCGTTTACAAAGCCAGCTGGTGTCATTGTTAGCACTTGCTGTAAAATGTCGCGGAATCAGGGGCCGCACGCATACCGTGGTAAGGACTTGTCTGCATATCATACGGATTCATGCCCGGGTTCCCTTGGTATGACATCCCCTGGTGATGCCCATAGCCCACATCTCGATTCGACGGCAGAATATGCGAATAAGCGGGCGTTGTTTGCTCGAGGGAGGCATACGAAGCTGGAGTGGTAGACGAGATGGAGGGCGTTGAGGTCGTGTGTCGGACGAGGTTTACTTCCTTTAGGGCGTCTTCTGTGTATAGGCTGACGTTGCAGATGAACATTGAGTATTCGATTTCACTGTAACATCCATGTCAGTCATTATCAGCTGTAGTGGTTCAGAGACAAAAGTTACTAACTTGCAATCAATCTCTTTCCCGGTTTTCGCGTCTCTAATAATCAGCTTAACACAAGGAGGGGGTGTGATGGGTCTTCGATCCTGTTATTCCATGTCAGCTGTAAGCCACCGATCAATCTGTTTGTTCTAGAGCGAAACACAACGCAACAGGCTACACTGGTTGGAGGGACCGAATGTGTGAGTGCCCATGTGCAATGTGCCAGCAGCCAGCAACAGCCAGACATAAGCAAGCCATCCATACCTTATCACCAAAACCACACATTCGTGCACGTTGTGGTTGTTGCACAACTTCGAGCCTACGGCATGGGATGAGACCGGGTTAGCCCTGCTGTCTTTTATGTCTCTTGTCTTTTGGCTCCCTCTCCTCTGTCGCTGACACCGCCGATCGCAAACGGAAAGATCGCCGGAACCAAGGGTTGGCTGTATGTAGGTCAAAACTCACGAATACATCCTCCCCTGACTGTCGGTCCCCGAGTATGGCTTCAAGTTTTGCTCCTGCTGCATCCTTTCCTCGGCCGTCAAGGGCGCTCGTTCGTGTAGCTGCTGGTGGGATGGCGGGGTTGATTGTAATTGGCCGGCGTGGCCGCTTCCATCGCCGTGACTAGAACCACCGGGGCCGGGGGGAGCATGAGGAGGAACCGACGACGCAGAGCCGGACATGGTGGGATCTTGGTATGGGTTTGTATGGTGCGGCGGTGGCGCGCTGGGAGGGCCCATGGAGGGGAGCTGGTGTTGCTGCTGCAATTGGTGATGACGCGGGGGATATGGAGTCGCGTGAGGATCGTGGTGATAGCCGTGGTCGGGCGGCAGCTGGTGCGGTAGGTTTGAAGTGTACGGTTGCATCTTTTTTGTCTGTTCCCTTTTGTTTTCTGTCTCCAATCTGGCTACAACGACCTAGAGCTATCTGTTGCTTCTTGTCGGCGCTAGGTCGGTAGGTGGATAGGTGGGTAGTTAATCCTGGAAGCTGAAGCGGACTCGAGTCCGGTTCTAGAAACTAAAAAGTCGGAGGGGTCTTTTTTTGTCTTTAACCAAACCAAGAGAAGCTGAACCACGGTTGATATTGTGTGGGCGCAAGGGGCGTGGGCGTACAAGAGCTTTTGTTATTTCCTTCGTCCAAACAGGACAATAAAAAGTGCAGACGACAGATCTTGGGGAAGGGCAAGCGAGCAATCAAGGGAAAGGTACACTACACAATGTTGATCGCTCAAGTTGTCAGGAAGTTCAGGAACCCTGGAGCTGGAGCTGTTGCGGTACCTCTCTGATGGGTTGGAGATGGGGTTTTGTGGAGAGCCGCGAGTGGTGAGTGGATGAGGGGCGGGCGGGTTCGGTCAGTGGCACCGAAGGAACGGCAGCCGCGTGGGGCACCTTTAGGTACTTAGCAACAGACAGTCCAGTCCAGTCCAGGCTGACGGGAGTCGGGAATGCAGTATGTAACGGGAGGGGAGGGGAGGGTCATGGAATGCTGGATGATGATTTGACAGAGTCAGGCCAGCCTGAACCTGTAGTGAGATGACGATGACGAAGGCGAATGGGTCGGGTCCGAGAAAAGTTTGTCGACTTTATCCAAGGCGGGTTTCAAGGTGGAAGTGACCTTACTGACTTGAAAGAGAGAGGAGCAACTTGAAGTGAGGCATGTGTTATTTGCGCCTCGTGAATATGCCTTGATGTAGATGCTTTGAAGTAACTTGCTCGACTCTTCCGAGAAAAGAAGATACCTCGGTAGGTTTGCCAATTTACTTCTCGTCAATGGCCTTGCTCACTATGGTACCCTTGAATCCCCCCCGCGAGGCCGTGTCATGTCGGTGTCTGTGTGTGCTCGAGAGGTTCCCTTGACTTGGGTGTGTGAGGGAACTGTCCGCCCTGTGAACTGCCCGCCCGTGAAAGCGAGGTTGCTTCCCCAGAATGGCAGGTACTAGGTAGCTGGCCAGGGTCTCCTAGTGGAGCAAGGTATGTAGAGGTAACGTAAGGCCTGCCCTGGTACGTGTGGAGCTCTTCAGTTCTCACAAGCTTTTGGTGTCCCGTCGCTCTTGAGTTCATTCAGTTCCAGTATTGCCTCCGGGCCCTCTCATTGGGCAGTTTCGCGCATTTCGCAGTTGTGCCTTAGGTTGGAGGTAGAGGTACATACCTACTGCCCTGTACACTCCCGTCTGTTGAAGCTGCACCGTCCATGCAATCATTTCAAGAAGTCTCCGACACGCACTCAGCCGCCCTGGTTCTATACACCACCTAGACGGTACTTGGCGTTTGTACAGCTGTTGAACACAGGCATTGGAGCCTTCTACTGTGTAGGGAGGAAGGGATACCGCTGCCTGTCCGTTTTGTATCTCGCTGTTGTGATTATGAGGTCTACCCCTGTCTGACGTTGTAGCGGTTTGGGTACCTCTAGAGGTCATACCTGTCCAGACGGCGGGAAATCGAATGTTGACAAGCAGTCAAGTCCGCTGCCGGGCTCCTGGCCACTGCCGTCGGCTATGTGATACATATGGTACTGTGCAAACGCCCGTTCGTCAGACGGGAGTCCACGGCATGTTAGCTCATCAGCCGCAGAAGCCTTGGGATAGTCGATTCCCAATCTCCCGTCAAGTTTAACGTGTTGTTCGTTCCTGGAAATGCAAGGTCCAATCTTGGTATTTGGCAGCTATTGCGGGTCATTGTATAATAGAGCTTGTGTATATGTAGTTCTATAATTGTCGTATATTTCCCAAACCTACCCTATAGCTCGTTGACGCCCGCAAACGAATGCCACTAGAGCTCAAAACGGCTACTAGACTAGGCCACCGGCGTATGGCGACCACCAGGCAAGGAGCCTTGTTTGAATATCGGGCGACCATGTTGTCGTCGCAACATGCTCACGGACACTTGCGAATGATCAAGGAGCACAAGCATCTTGGCCCCGGGTGTAATCGAGAAAAGCAGCGCTCCGTAGCATGTGTTGGTGCAGTGTAGGTATAGCTGAAGGGTTTGCATGAAGAGGAGAGGTAGCTGATCCTTCATTCGGTACCTGGAATTGCGTCTGTCACCTCACCAAGGTAGCGGCCCTTCATCTGTCATGCTCAAGCTGTGGCTCGGGACTGTGTATGTGATAGACAGCAGCCATTTCGATTTCAACTCGTCCTGTTTTGTGCTATGGTAGCAGCAGTGAACAGCCAGCAACTGGACAGGGGGTGGGTGGTGGTGTGCGCAAGACGGAATTCAGACGGGATACCTCACCAGACTGCCCTACCACCCAGAGAAAGCGTACAGTAGAATGTAACAATCGCACAACTTGTATATGTAATTAGTCTAGGTACGGCCACTGGGCCGTTACCGGGGGTCCATCGTCAATGACAGGTCTTCCTCAACCGCTGAGATGGGATGCCGGCAGTCCAAGGTCGTTTGCAGATTTCCCTGTGATAAGCTCAGTTTTTACCTCTATGGAGAGATACATCAGCACATTGTAGGTAGAGGTAGACAGGCAGCGGCCATCATGCCTAGGCGTTAGCCGCGACTTCGTCTTTACTTGCCTGCTGTAGGCATAAATGTCGACGTAACGGTCGGCAAGACCTACCTTTCCTGTCTCGTGCCCCGCCATACCCTTGTAGTGCTATCAGGCGTAGAGTTACCAAGCTCGGCTGACAATGTTTCCGCTCCCTGTGCATGTGTTGCCCTTTTCTGGCCCGAAATTGGAGGCTGAAATGGGAGACTGATGTGTGAACGAGTCCAAGGCTTGGTATGCCGTCACAAGATGGTGTAATGTAAGGGCTGATGGCAATAGAGTCCCGCTCGCTTTCCCCTTGGCCAGCTCACACCCACACATTGAGATATCCCAACGAGTTTCTTCGACAGTCGACCTGTCTTGACCTACCGAGTCGCCAGAGAGGGGAGCGGGTCCGTGCCGTGCGCGGTAACTTCCCGGGCGGCGGAAGCCGGGTCTGCAACGAGTCGGACAGCATGGTCGGAGAGGGCATACCGTTTCCGCGGGCGAGGCACAGATGACATCTATCGACTTGTCAGAATCCCACCGCATTGCGGTATTGTGCCTTGACTGCAAGTCTCCGCTCCCGTGCCTCGTCAGCAAGAGTGAGACAGGTACAGACAGGTAGGATGGTGGAGAGCGACAGTCAAATGGACATCTCGACGAGGATCCTTGCTGGGGAAGGCTATATGTCGAGCCACGACTTATACTGGCCGTCTGCAGGCGCGCTCCTCCTTTCACAATCCACACTCCCTTGTCACAAGCATTGCGTCTCGTGAGTCTGACTGATACCACGACGGTGAGTCTTGAGTTTATGCAACTGCTAGACACCCCGAGATACTCAGGACCTGGATCGCTTGTAAAGGCAAAGTCATAAGAGTACACGGCGATTGACACTCGCACGTGAACAAGAGGTTTAATGAGCCGCAACGGGAATGTCACGATCCGGTTGATGAAAGGATGAAGTGACTACCTAGAAATTAGAACAACCAAAAAGTCACAGTGTGGTTTGAGTTTGGTAAGGTGGGGTTGTTTCTCTTCAGACTAAGCATTTAATACTGAAAGGTGCGCACAGACGGTATCAAATGGAAAAAGCAGAGGGCAGCTCTACCTACCTCGAGGTCATTCTTTCCCGAATTGTTTGCTCTTCAGTTTTTCTAAGCAGACTGGAAATGACAAATGAAAAAAAAGAAAAAATTGGTTCCGAGAATGGACGATCAAGGGACTAGCAGGATTCGTTGGCCTTGAGCTCCCCTCTTTTGGCTTTTTGAAATATTTTCTTTGGTCAACGCTCAGTCGAGTGTCTTCAGCAGACCTTCCACTTGACAACCTCGGACTTCAAGTTGGTTCCCCCATAAACCGGCACTGTGACCATCGCGAACTGAACCTCTGATACCCAACCATTCTTCGCGTTACTTCTGATTACTAAGCTCTTCTCGAATTGCAGTCTTCAGTCAGGCCTCGGTCATTTTATCGCAGGGATCCAACATCACCACCATTCAATTACACAACCGAACGTCCAGCATGTCTGAATGGCGCCTCATGCGACAAACCGAGACCGTGCGCATGAAACCTTGCGTGGGTGAGAGTGGAAGCTGATCATCTTCGAAGAATATTCGATGGCCCTTGGGATCTGGTTTATATTTGGTTGTTTGTTTGTTTGTCTGTTTCAGGCTGGGACATTCCATTATTCCCATTCCCCTTTTAATTTGTTTACTTGGCTCGCTAAGATCCATGAGGAAGGCTTCCAGACGTTCTGCATCCGTGTGCATTCATGCGTAGGTCGTCGATGAAACAGCTGTAGCGCGCTTTTACTCACTCACTCTACCAAAAACAACGAGACATCACACCTTTATTCTTGTCGACAGTCATCTTAACCCTCGCAAAGAGTCAGGACCATCACGAGACCATCCGAACCAAGGGCATGTAAACAACACAGGGTATTATTCATGCGAGCCCACCTCAGGTTGCTACTGCTACTTTATCGTCTTATTACCAGTTCGCGCTGCCAGGCAACCGATGAGTGTTTGTTCCCCTGAGTTGACACACCGTGTACCGTGTGGTGCAACTCCACCCTTTCTCCCATCACCTTCACCAAGACAAAGCATGAAGCTGACTTCCGATTTTGCAGCAAACTGCTTTGGGATAAAATCCAAGCATCACCACCAACACCCTCTTTGTGTGTCTGTACTGGTACATCAAGCAAGGGGTAGATACCAGACCGTCCGTCACAATCTTCGAGCCGGAGGTTGAGTCCTTGTCATGCCGTCATCACAACCGCAAGATTGCATAGACGGCAAGTTTGGTAACCGCCGGGCATGGGACTTTCCCACCCCGTACTTTTGTCAAGGCAATGTAAGATCTTGTCTGGAAGCAGTGTTACTCTGCTTCTGAGGCAGCTGCTCTCTGCAAAGAGGCCCCCTCCCTTCAGCAACCCAACTAATGGCCCCCGGAAGGGACCAGACGTGGGTACATGGTATCGGGAATGGTCGCATCAAATCATCCTGTCAGCGTCACTATCAAATGGACACACGGGTAGCCAACGGCATTGACAAAGGTGCGGGGTTTGGAGCCCCGGGCGGTTATGGAGAGACATGGGCTCATAAACCCTCGTGGCTCACCATTCCGATGTTACTTTTGGTCATGTCTGCAGTCACGACCTCAAGCGTTCAGCAATGGAACACCCGAGAGGGGCATGGATTCATGACGTACCGGATCTGGGGCCATCACCAAGGCCCAGCATCAGTACCGATATGATGCTCATATGGATAAGGGTGACTAGAGAAGCATCGCCACCCAATGGACCATTCCCGCCTTACCATGGCTGCCAACGAACCAGGTAATCCGCTCCGTCCTGCCTGAACATTGGGTATGCCATACGATGTGCTTTCCCAAAACAGTAGAACATGGCGATGGAGGGACGGCCATTCCTCATGGACTAGGCTATATGTGACTACGATATGGGATGCCAGAACCTACTTGAAGTGACCGCAATACATGACTGGCGGGCGTGGCAGAAAGTCTAGCGCTCATCAAGGCATAGACGGGTCACCAAGAGGTAGTGTCTCGGATAACATGACACCCTCATACAGCAGCACAAGCCTACCCCAGAGCCAATAAACGACAGGGCTCGCCAATCTTTATGACATGCTCGGGGACTCGGAACGAGGAAGCGACACCCAGAGACGGACACACTCGGGGCGTCTTGCTCGTGTGGGAAATTTGGCACACACGGGAGACATGGCAGTGAATGCTGACAACCCGATGATGGTTGGACATGGCTAGTTATTGTCTGTCCCTGAATGCTTCCCTATTCCTCATCACTCCCGACTGTGGTACATACGTTATCTGTTTGTAAGCACTTTCCTTGATTCAAGCAGAGGAACAGTAGCCCGACACAGTACTTGCTCATAAGGCTACACCCGTCCCGTTTCTGGCTTTCCGTACTTTCCTTTGGGATGACCTGACTACCTGTAAACAGGCCCAGGTCTCGCAGCTCTGTGGCAATCATCACGCATTTCCACTAATTTACCTCTTCAGTTGACCACCTAAGGGTTGAGTAACGGCCGAATGCCAAACCCATTTGAGTGAGGCACGTGGTGGCAAAGACGATGATGAATGGAAAGAAAGACAACAAAATCAAATAATAATAATAAAAATTAGAAAAGAATCAACAAAGAATTCAAAAAAATAAAAAGAGGAATGAAGAGAAAAAATACTACAAAGCCACCAAACTCCTTTCCTTTCTCTTCGGGAGCGATGACGGAGGCACGTGTCGACATCCGATAACCCAAGCCTTGCTCGAAGAAACCGCGACGCGCAACCGACTCGAACGCGGGACCTCTTCGTGGACCGGGGGGTGGTACGGCACACTGAAGAGACCCTCAATGGGACCAGTTGAGTTAATCTGGTCTCGTGGAGATCCTGCTAACTGGGCCTGGCTTGGCCCTTTATCAATGGCAAGTGCGGCGAGGCTCAGGCGGCAGGCGGCAGGCGGCAGGCGGGCCAGTTGGTGATTTCATCCGATGCTATAGTGTTTGCACCCGTGAAGGATCCTGAGTGGAAGGCACGGGGTAGACTGTGTGGTAGTGTGGTTGATGGTTGATGGTCCCAGCTGTAGTGACTGTACGTAAGTACCTAGTAAGTCTAAGGTTCACCAAGTAGGCGGGCAAGGATACCATAAGGCTTCCTTGTAACTTATATCTCTACTTATTCTCATTATGATTAAAGTTGTTAGATGTCTCGAACATTATCACCACGTCCATCTTCGAGGCTTACATCCTTCTTACAAGCACGACCTCCGTCATCATCACCTTCTTTTGCCTCAAAAACTAGGTACGTTCACACACCAAGCACCATCATCACAACCCGCCTCCGACTCATACATAACCTGGTGTCCGTGATCTCTAAAATGACCATCTCATCCACCTTACTCGATACCTCTACCTAGGCTTCTCCAATCGACCAATCTTATCCTCCTCCCCTTATTTTCTCCCCTGTCTCTGTCACGATAATGGATAAACAAACCCCCAATGGGTTACCAAACACAGCCGATACCCGTTTTGCGAACCGTCGATGTCTGCCTGTCTGATACATTACATGACGAACAACATACCTAGGCTAGCACAGGAGGAGGTTTTGGGAAGTAAAAATAAAGTGGGATCGCGCGTGTCTCCGCTCCGTAGGTGGTGATGGTGGAAGATGTATATTTGGTGGTGCCGAACAGGGTTGGAGTCTTGGAAAGATCTGGTTCGAGGGACTGGAACTGCCTGTCGAGGACTAGACTAGGGCTGGAATTAGGTTTTTGGGAGAGAACCGAGAGAATCGAAGTCGAAAAGGGGGGGTTGAGGGCGGAGAGGTGAGGGCGGAGGTGAGACTGGAAAGTGCTGATGGTGGTGAGAAAAGGGGAGGGGAGGGGGGGGCAAGGGGAGGGGAGGTTTGATTGGGATGACGGGAAAGTGGTTTCCTTGTGAGCTTCCGGGTCTTGGGGGCTTGAGGGGGGAAGGGGTAAGTGGTTGAGTTGAGGGTTCCTCTTGTTTTATTCAAGATGAACGTGATGATGATATGTTGAATGTTGGACAATCAAGTGGATTGCAAACATCCAATACTTATTTGATTCTTTGGAAAGAGATACGTGGTTATTGAGTGTCAAGAGGTGCAAGGTTAGAGGTGAAACCATGTATATTTCTGGCTGTCCAGTATGGTACATCGTAAAGGAATTGAACATAGCAATGACGGGAAGCATAAAGAGACAAGGCGGACAAAATGGACCAAATATTGGATACACCCGTTTCCGCTCTTCTCCCGGGACTTTTACGTCCGCAATTCCACTCTTCCATAGTTGCCTAATATCGATGTAGCTCGTATCATGAGATACGAAAGAAAAAGGCTGATCGAGATAGTACCTCGAGAATGTAATAGAATTCCAATTTTACATTTGTTCCAAGCATCCGCTTTTTATGACACACTGAACTCGTTGCTGTCGCAGTCAATTTTCGGAGTTGCATTCGTAGGGAAAATAATGACCAGAGGTGTGGACGATGAAGCCGATGTGTAAAGGAACACACACAAAAAAAAGGGAAAGAAGGAAAAAGGAAAAACAAGTTGAAGAATGAAGTGAGTCTATCTAAATCTCCCCCAATATAACTACTTGTTGTGTAAATCGCTGTACGGAAGCCGTAACGGACCAAGTCGGAGTTCGACTCGGTCCCACCCGGCCGGCCGTTTTAGTGGAGCAAGTCCCGATTCCGGATACCGCTATGCCAGGCACTAAGTACCCGTGCCGTTGCTCCCCGTGCCGTTGCTCCCCACTTTTCCCGGGTTGCGACCGGATCAGTGTAGCATCGCCAGGAAGATGCCGTGACGGTTATTTGCCCGAGGAGAAATCGACATCGCGTCTGTTGGAAGCTGCAGTGAAAGTCAGACACTCAATAATTATTATCATTATTATTAGTTTTTGCTCCACTGCCAAGTAAGAATCACTGCGCTTAGGCAGTTGCTGATAAGACTAGGTCTTTGGTGTTGTTGTTCTTTGTGTTAACATTGATTCCATGACATTTCCTTATTAGAGTTGATCGCCCGTTGGGGTTTGATAGATCAACGAGATAAAGCTCTTGGCCTCATTTCCTAGTAGTGTAAATGTCTAGTGTAAAGCAAGATCAGCCAGCATGTCAGATAGTGGCACATTTTGAGATTTCGGGAGATCAACGAGATAAAAGAAAGCATGGCAAAAAGGTGCCATGGCATACGTCACTGAGATATATCTCGACAGGCACAAACAATGCTTGTGTGTGTCGTTGTTGTTGCGCAGTTTGTTTGGTGATGACTATCCAAACAGGTGATCCAGGGAGTAAGGTCCCGTGTGCGAAATCCCATCGTATCGAAGAAGGAAGAAAAGGAAAAGGGGAAAGAAAAACAAAAAAACGTGGAAAGCATGTTTGACCCATCATTTGGAACGAGTGGTTGAGGCACAGAATCCCATCTGTGCGGCGTTATGTATGTCTTCCCAGAAATAAGGGTGAATCGGGTAAATCCATGGGGTTAAATCAAGGTCTGGGATCTCCCGTTCCAAACAGTCACGAGACAGAAACAGGAGTCAGGTTCATTCAGGAACCGGACCCAGCACGGTGAATTTTGGTCTCATCACGAACTGTCGCGAAATGTTCTCGTGAGACAAGTCGACGGTCGGGCTGAAATCGCATTTTCGACCCGGAAAAGCCATGATGAGCTCGCGGACCCTCTGCCGCCACAAGGTCGGCCCAAGCGGTGGTCTCCGTCGCCGGGGTTTACTCGGCTAGGCCCGGCCCCGCCAGGTTCCTCTTCGGTATCGCTATCAACATGGCCTTTCCTTTCCGTACGCGGGTTCCTTGTGATGACGACTTCATTTCGAATCCTCTATCAACGAGGACATTGACCGATTCCTCGCTCTTATCAAGATCAAAACATCACTCACCGGCGCACCAGTCGGCGAATCCCAAGCTATACTGGACTGCCCAGCTGCCCGCCCCATCGATCAACACCAACCCATCAAGTCATGCTTGTGTACGTAACAGGAATCTCTTTCGTTGGACGGAGCACATCATCTGCTGGATGGTGTCATCTTCTTGGCTGATTGATGGCTCTCGCCTGCTCCCGTGTGTGTTCTCCGCCCTGGAATGGTTTGTTGCAGAGTCTTGGGTTGGGGGTTTGTTTCTCATCCCATGTCCCATCAAGAAGATTTCCACTTCCGCTGGGATTGCCTGTCGAGCGTGGTTTTGGGACTTTTTTTTTTTTTTTTTTTTTTTTCTTTATTCCTTGAGGCTGTGCGTGTGATGTCAACGCCCAGACGGACGAGACCCTTGAAATTTTCTCTTCAGCAGAGAATGAAGGAGGAAAAAAAAAAAAAAAAAAATCTTTTCGGGCGCTTGTGATCGACCTTTTTTCAGTGGCCAAAGAGGAAGCAAGATCCTTGTTGTGCTGTGGTGGTTGTTTCCTTGTCAACAGCACGTTTTGGTCATGCGGTGCCCTGAGCTATGCAGTAGGTGCAGTGCAGTGCAGTGCCTGCCCCCGGCCGGCCTGTCCGCTGGGCTGAGCTACTTGGAAAAGAAAGGGTTTTTGCCCACTCAGACCACCCCGTGCACCCCTCCCAGGCCCCGCCGACATTCATCTCAGTGCAGTGACAAGAAACCGAAAACGACGATCCAAGAGTCTTGAATCACAAGAAAACAGGAACAAGGAAAAGTCGCTCGAATATAAGACTCATCTTATTCCCAAAGTTGGGGCTTCTTCATTCAATTCCAATTTCACCATCTACGACATCAAGTCATAACGACATCAGCCACATCGGCGCAAACCATCCAACCACCACCTCCAATCGTCAACCCTTCTCGTGACGATCTACATAAAAGACAATACAACAAACAACCCGACTGGCCCCTAGCTTCTTCTTCTACGTCAGAGACAGTGTCTAAGGCGTGATCGTCTCCTGTGTCGTCCAAACTTTAACCCAACCACTCAACTTTGGCAATTTATACCATAAACAACACAACCGATATCAACACAATGACAGCCCACATGCAATCATCAGGCCGCGGCGGCGCCGGCAACATTGTCGACAGCTCCAAGTCCCCCCGCATCCAGCCCGAAGACCTACAAACACCCACTCTCAAGACAGCCATGGTGACGACCGGCCGCGGCGGCAACGGTAACATGGCCAAGAACTCGGATCCCGTTGAGACGAGGAGGAGGCAGGATGTTGAGCCGTACGTTTTACAATTCCCTACCCATGTCTCCCCCATCTCAACAATCTGCTAACTTTCCTCTTACAACAGTGTTGTCCGCCGCGACTCCTTCGGCGCCACCCACATCGGCCGCGGCGGCACCGGCAATGTATTCACGGCCGAAGACGCGCAAGCTGCTCGCGAAGCCCAAAAGGCTGGCCACTCGGGAGCCACTGCCATTGACAAGGAAGACGAGAACCACCTGCATTTGCATAACCTGCTGCACCCGTCAAGGACACATAATGGCGGAAGTCACAAGGAGAATAAGGAGAATAAGGAAAAGGAAAAGGAAAAGGAGAAGGAGGCCGAGCGCGAGAGACAAGCTGGCCATGGCCACAAGAAGAATGAAAAGAGCGAGTCGGAACTGGGGTGGGCGGAGAAGGGGAGGAATTTTTTGTTTGGGAAGAAGGACAAGACAGACAAGAAGGAGGAGAAGAGGGAGGAGAGTGCGGAGAGGAAGAGTGGGAATAGTTCGCCGTAGGGCGGGTTGGGTTGTGGTGCGGTCGAAGCGGGGGATACAACTGGAGGGGCTTGTTGGGGCGCAACAGTGGTGATCAGGGGCTGCTGTTACGATGCTCCACGACCCTCTTCTCGGCTTCCTCTCCGAATTGTCAACATCTACTGATGTCGGCATGTTTACGGAAAGTGGGATTTTTCTTTGTTTCATCACATTATTCATACCCAGGGGTTTTGGCGTTAAGGGATATTCACCTCTCTACACGGGGTTGCGATGGATTGGGTATAGGCCATTATGCAAGGTTGGGGCTCTCCTTTTTCAATATCAGCATTTTGGATGGGGGTTGTTTTTTGACGGATGTACGGATGTGTTGAGCACAGCACGGAATAGGACAAAAAGAACTTGAAGCTTGACACTAAAACAGGCAAGGAAAGAAAGAGAAGGGTTTCAAGAGTTACCCTAACTTATCTTTCATTTTGCCCGCTGGACGTTTGTGATCCCAATGTTACGGTCTTTTTCTGGTCAACAGTGTGTTGACTGAACATGACTTCTTTCTCGGAAGCCATGAGTTGAGTGATGAGTCATTTGCGTGAGATTTGGTTTCATGTCTATATGTCAGAGCAGAGATACCAAACACCTACCTACCTGCCTATATCCGCGTATTGTCCGATCACTCGTCGATGTTATTGGTGTTTCTGTCTTTGATAATCTGATTGGCCCACTTATATGACTATTCCGAAGGATCTTGATACGACTTGACGACAACAAACTACATTTGCATAAAATATCGATTCTTCACTTTCTTTGATCAGTCAATTCCTCGAACGCTATACAAAGAAGACTTGTCGGTCTCCCGCTCATTAGTTCGAAATACATTCTCTCAGAGTACGCGTCTGAGTTTTCTCCGTCTTGGGGATCTCCGTTTTCGAAAATTTCTCAACAGAAACAGAAGCCGCCAACCGACGTCACGCAAAATACATATCTCTTGACAACTCCTGCTCCCTACCGACGCCACCACAACCACCACCACAGCCAAAACAACCAAAACAAAATGACAGTGTCCACTGAAGTTCACCTCCTCGACACCCCCCTCCCCTCTCCCTCCCTCTTGAACCTCTTATCCAACCACCTCCCCCACTCCCTCCCCGTCCTCCGCCGTCTTCAATACGCCGCCAATTTTTCTTCGGACTCGGACAACAACGCACCAGGCACGACTCCCTACAGCCATGTTCTCTATGCATCCAAGTATTCGGTTGAGGAGTGTCTGGGTCTTTCCAAGACAGCCGCAACTCCGTCATCGGCATTTACATCCACATGTACTCAACCCCAAGAGAAGCAGCAGCAGCAGCAGCAGCAGCAGCAGAACAAGAATGGGAACGGGAATGGGAATGAGAATGGGAATGGGAATGCGGATGCGAATGGGTCAAAGCCCAGAAAGGGAAAAAAAGAGGGACGCAAACACTTTGCCGCGGCGTTTGTGGACCTGAGTCGGTTTCCCGAGACGCAGGCGTGGGTTTATTCTACACTTGAAGATCACTGTTTTTTTGATCCTGGTGTGGGAACTGGTACGACCATGGATGGATCGACAACATCGACAACATCGATGACGACAACATCGGAGGAAGTGTTCGGTTCCCAATCACAGTCTCATTCCTTACTACCGGAAGAGGAAGCTCAAGAGTGCGACGAGCTCATGTTGGTCCTCTTGAGAAGGATGCGCACCATTGCTTTGCAGATGCCTTTGGTTTTAGAGGGTAGTGCAAGTGAGCAAAGACAAAAGAACTGGACTGAGGCGAGGGAGTATCTCCTCATGAATGCCGCGGGAAACAAGAACGAAGGGCCGGGACCAAAGGTGATGATTGGGAGTTTGGCGGAGATCCATCGCCATCGATTGTTTTTATTGGATCCTAAGGGAGGAAGGGTCCACATGCACAAGACGGCGAATATCCCGGAGGAGATTGAGTGGGAGGTGTGTCAGAAGTGGTTGTTTCGGACGGAAGCGTTGGTGTCGTCGTCGTCGTCGTCGTCGTCGGAGAAGGAGGAGGAGGGGCAGTTGGGAACGACGCTGGAAAAAGAAAAGGGGCTGGTGTGGGATCGGGTGAGGACAAAGGAGGATGTAAGGTTGGTGCAGAGCCGGACGAGTATCAAAAGGCAGGAGGATACGCTTTTGGGACTTCCTAGTGTGGCGGTACGGGATGGAGAAGGGGGGAGGATGGTGGCGTGGGGGTTCATGGCGTTTGATGGGACGTTGATGACGTTGCATGTTGAGGTTTGTCTTTTCTTTTCCTTTTCCCTTTTTCCCTTGTATTGTCACTGTAGAACGGGAGAGGGAGGTGAAAGAGAGAGAAAGCTGACAAGAACAAAACAGGAGCAATACCGCGGAAAGGGACTGGCAAAGGCGGTGGCTTGTAAAGTCATGAGGGATCATGTCAAGGATTATGGCGATGATGGGTGGGGAGCTGCGGATGTTTTTCTGGAGAATTATAGGAGTCAGGGGGTTTGTAAGAGTATTGGAGGGCGGGTTGGGTGGTTGTTGTCTTGGTGAGTATTCCCGTTTCTTCCCTTTGGAATTTGATGTTATGAGAGTTGCTGCTGACATGAAAATAGGGCCGTGGTGGACCTGGCTACAGTTGGCGATGCCTTGTAGGCGTTGAGCAGGTTACTTTGAAGATTTGACTGAGGGGATATATGTCTGTCTAAATTTCATACATCATCATCACCGATTTTATTCGTACATACAACCAGGCACCTAACTAAGCCTTGGTCTTAGTCAACCGGTGAATCTCCTCAAAGAAGAACTTGAGGTCATCCGGGTTGACAAACGGCGTAATGCCATGGCCCAAGTTGACAATCCAGCCCTTGTGTCTGCCATGCCAATCAAAGCCCTGCACCATCTCCTCGACGACCTTGGTGATGGCCTCATGGGATCCGTAAAGGACACCAGGGTCAGCGTTACCCTGGAGGACCATGGGCCTGTCGCCAACAACCTTGACGGCCTCGGCGGGGTCGTGCAGCCAGTCCAGGCCGACGACGTTGTAGCCCATGTCGCAGGCGGCGTCGAGGGCATACCACGCGCCCTTGGGGAAGACAACCATGGGGACGGGCTCGAGACCCATCTCCTTGAGGCGGAGCGGCAGGTGCTTGGCGATGTAGGTCAGGTAGGGCTGGGAGAAGGTCTTGAAGGAGGAGGGGGAGAGCTCGCCGGCCCAGGAGTCAAAGACTTGGACGATCTGGATGTCGTTAGTACTGAATGGCCAAAGTGATATACCCAGATAAGAGGAGGGTCATTACCTGAGCGCCAGCCTTGACCTGCAGAGCCAAATACTCCACGCACAACTCCGAGATCTTCTGCAACAAGGCCTTGGTCTCTTCGGGATACTTGTAAATCCACGTCTTGACCTCCTTGAACAGCTTGGTACCGCCGCCCTCAACCATGTAGCACAGCAGCGTCCACGGGGCACCGGTGAATCCGAACAGGGGGACACGGCCGTCGAGCTTCTTGCGGGTGAGGGTGATGGCCTTGTAGACATAGTCCAGCTCCTTGGCTACGTCGACGTCGCGCTTCATGAGCTCGGCGTACTGGCCGTCGCTGGGCGAGCGCAGAGGGTTGGGGAAGTGGGGGCCCTTCTTGTCGACCATCTCGACCGTCATGCCCATGGCCTGGGGGATGACGAGGATGTCGGAGAAGATGATGGCGGCGTCGATCAGGCCGGCGTAGCGCTCAATGGGCTGGAGGGTCAGGGTCGAGGCGATCTCGGGGTTGCGGCAGACTTCAAAGAAGTCACGCCCGCCTTTGGCTTCATGGTACTCGGGGAGGTAGCGGCCGGCTGTGAGGATGAGAGGTGCTGCGTTAGATGTGAGAGTAAAAATGTGTAAGTGAGGACATCTCACCCTGGCGCATCACCCAGATAGGGGGACGCTCAACGGTCTCGCCTGTGTGTGAGAAAATGGGTGTGTTAGTGAATGAGATTGCATGTGCAAGATGAGATGACTCTTTTTTTTTTCTGTCTGAAATTTTCCCCAGACTTACCACGGGCGGCCCTGAGCAACAAGTCATTCTTGAGAGGAGGAAATTGGGAAGCCATCTTGTGTCTGTTTGTTGACTTATTGTGAAGATACCAGGCAACCAAGGCAGTGGACAAGGACAAGAGACAGAGAGAAGCCGCCGCCATGTTTCCAAGGACTTGTGATATCCAAAACAGCCGAACTGAGGTGGTAGAGGATCACCGCACCCACAGCGTCGTCCAGTTGAAGCTCGGCCTGAATTTCAGTGGGGTCCCTTTGGCGGTTTGCGGGGTCGATCTGCTGCCAATTGCACCCCTGGTACGATCGGGCTTCCACTAAATTTACCCCTCTTGTCCCTGGAAGTCTGTCAATCCCCCGCTTACCTAGAGTACCTTCCTAGGTAGAGGTAGGTTTCTCGGACAATTGGTGTGGCCTACGACTTTAGGACAAACAGGGGCAGTAGGTTAGGTTAGGTAGGTATGGTGATAAGTACAACCTCAAAGCCACAACTGCCCTCAAGGAAATGGAAGTTCAGACGAATGCAGGTACCATCAGCCACAAGTGGAACCTACCTACCTAGGGACACAGCACAGCTCCCGCTACAGCTTGCTTCCTTACTTCAGTTCCTTACTTCAGTTAGGTTGGAGATGCTCAGCTGTGCCACGCCGTTGCCTGGGCCGCCTGCCCGCAATCGATTGTCCATCAGACTAAAAAGTTGATATCCACAATTCCCCCTCACGACCGGGACGGAACTCTCACCAGTCTCGAGCTACCAAGCCACCTAAGCTGTTCTCTTCGTTGTGTCCCGTCGTACGTTGCTGGTCTCGCCATGTTCTTCTCAACACCAATTCACTCTCTCTGTCTGTCATGATATACCTTTTTAATTGCTATCATACACTACATCATCTCGACACCTCAATCAACAAGCACATATCCCCCCCCTCCGATGGATCTCACTAGGCTGGGATCCCCCGACCACCCACCCCTCCGCCGCCCGTGAACGCGAGTCAAGCTCCCACGTCGAGGTCTCCTCCTTCTCCTCCGCTCCGAGTCCACTCCCCATGACTCCACAAACCTCCCACTGCTACCGCTTGCTCCAGCTGAGTCGAACGCCGCGAATCCCCTCCATTCCCCGAAGCCCACTCCCGACCGGCCCTCCGTGTTGGGTCGCCTCCGCCGCCGACTTCCCCCATCTCGCCAGCTTTGTCCAGTCCACACGGAGGACGGTGGGGAGCGTGCCCGGTCCGCTCGAGGCCCGCCGCCGCTTGGGGAAACGGAACCTCGGAGATCTCAACGCCTTACAATGTCCGCCCACTCCACCACCATGGGCCTTCCCTTACCCAGTCGACCTGAGTCAGTGGAATTGGGAGCCGCCATCTTCAGCTTCGGCGCAACATGTTGCCTTTGATCGTACGGCAATTGGGTTCGATAATTCTGCGCCAACCGATTTGCTCGATAATGCCGACTTCTTTGTAAGCGGTTGGACGGCGCATCAAGACTTGCGACAGTCGAGAAATGAACCGATAACACCACAGTTTCTGGAACAGTGCGCGATAGAGGAGGGAATACACAGCTTCGAGGATACACAGCACTCGACTCAGGATGATGTACCATATAATGAGCCATTGACAGCGGAAGCAGAAACAGAAAGCTTCGAGGATACACAGCACTCGGCTCGACACGACATCCCATCTGATGATGCATGGTCAGCGCAGGAGAAGACAGAAAGTCTCGAGGATACACAGTACTCGACCCCCAACGAAACACCATATGAAGGCTGGCCTTCACAAAAAAGCCCCGAAGCTCCGATCGTGGAAGTTACGAGCTCGAAGAACAACAGTCACTCGACAACCGCATCCGACATCTTTGACGAAACCGGAAATTTCACTTGGGACCCGACAGCGCAACATACAGACACCTTGGAGCACTCCGATTATCATATAATTACAGCAAAATTGTCGACAGAAGTTGATATAAAAGGTCCAGAGGATACACAGCACTCGGCCCAGCAGCATCTCTCATGGGAAGAAGGGTCCTTACATGGAGCACTCGACAGGTCGTTCACAGTAGACCTAAAGACTGCGACTTCAACGGACACCCGCCATTCAACAACTGCACCAGACGTCTTTGACGATTCTGGCTTCTTTACCTCAGTTCCAGAATCCGAAATTGATCCAAAGAATAAAAAGCCCAAAGATCAGTGGATAAGTCAAGAGACTTTTATGGAACAATGGTCAACGTCAGAACCACCGGAGGAAGCGAAGCCTACAAAACCAGAGAGTACCAACCCCTCGGCGCTTCGACTCCCAGCATGGTTCAAAGACCCAGAGACCATAAGCCTACGTTCCCTGAGAAGAGAGGGTGACCTCCAGTCGTTTTCGGAAGCCTTGGGACAAACGATGCCTGAGGAATTAGAAAACATGGAAAGGGACGTTGAGCTGGAAACCTCAGGTCCAGAGGCCGTCCGGGAAGAGGAGACAGAAGAGGATATATTGGAGGAAGAACCACAATCCCCGTCAGCACAGTATTTAAATCTTCGACAAGATGTAGATCGTCTACACGCGGCATCCACAGAACCCCTGGCGATCTTTGCGGAGCTGTTCAGTGGAATATGCGCCAACCTCAAGCAAAACATTGCTCTTGGTGAGATATCGGCCATAGAACTTAGGGCCATCTCCCATGAGCTGATCCGAACCATACAGGAGAGATGGGGCGAAGATGAGGAGATGATGCAAACCCATTATTCGGCGCTGTACAACATGACACAGGCACAGCTAGCTGTGTTTCTGAAAACCATCATTGACGGCGTCAGAAGTTCCGAAACTCTCACCGCAGACGCTGTTGAACCTGCCTTCTGGCGGCAATTCTTCGAGTGGATGTCCAAACTCGAACCTGGCAACGACTTGTATTACCTGTTCTACTGGGGAATGCGCACCGTATCCCAACCTGGTATCAAGAAGGGCATGGAAGGCATTTTGACAGTCCTCGAACGAATTCTCACCACATGGGCTGCTCAGCCGCCAGGAACCACAGATCTTGGGGAAGGCCCTGACGGGGGTCAATTGAGTGAGGCTGATAAAGCTACGCTGAACGTTGATGAAGAAGATATCGACGAAAGCGATTTCGACAACAACGATCTGGACCAAGTCAAATTTCACGAGGATGTCACGGAGGAAGTCGACATTGACCCAAATCAAGATTTATACCTAGAATGGCCTCCACCCGATCCCAAGTCTATCAGCTGCGTCGACTCCGTCCTGTTTGCGCTCAACGTCCGTTCCAGAGGAGAGAATCCTCAGAGAAACTGTCTACATGTTCGTTGGGTTTCTGCCGCCTTGGAAGCCCTTTCCCCACACAAGCACAGTATTCTTTTCGATGCAGCCACTGAACTCGTTTTGCAACTCGGTTCCAGTCCAGAGGGGATGGGAAGCCCGGTAGTATACAACTGGCTCTCTGTGTTGGCCCAGATGGACGGAGTGAACACGCAAATACTTTGCGATGCCATCGATGCCTTTAAGACGGTACCTGAGACCATTGAGCACTTGGGTAACTTTCATATGTGCTCGCTGATGCTCTTTCACTGGGCCAGTCGAAATCGTCTCAAGAGAAGGTTTTTAACGGCCAGATTGTACAGGCACAAGCATGAGGCATACCAAGTTGGCCTCGACAACAGCCAACTCGCATGCCTTGCCATGGCCATATATGAGTCCGAACCAGCGACAAATCATGCGCTTTTGTTCACCAGCATGTTCCATATCCTCCGATCGTTCAACCGCGTTCATCACCTCCCCAGGGCCCTCAAGAAGTTCGCACGAAGAGGCTTTATTAACCGCACTCTTCTCGAAGACCTTGCCTATCTTTGTGATGATCACAAGGTGGCTCTCAAGATGCGTCGCATCTGGGAAGCCTATGCCTGGAAAAAGAGAGCGATAGGTCCCGTGTTCAGGGAAAAGATGGAAAAAATGATGAATTCCAAAATGCCACCCAAGATGGATGACGGCGACAAGCACGCGCCGTTCAGCACCCACGTATACCTAAAGTATGCCAAGGCCATCATTGCCGACCCGAGCATTCGAATCTCCACCATTTGGAAAGTCCTTGACATTCCCAGATTCGAAGAGGCATTCGACCCCGACAGGGTTTCCTTGGAGGACCAACGGAAGCGGTTGAGCCTCCATGGAAACGTGGGTGACAAGCGTGCCACAGTCGTTGCGCAGATCGCACCCCTGTTCGCAAGCGTTGAACACCTCTCTGACAGACAGAAATACCGGCTCATGCAGCAGTCCATCAGCTATCTGGAGGAAGTCGAGGCCATCAAGGCCGCCCGTGGCATGGGTGGTCTCACTGACCAGGACATTCAGTCCACGGTGCAGCACACCCTTGACTCCAGGTACTGCGAGTCCAGCGACCGTGACGCGATCCACCAGCCTAATCCATGGAACCAAGGGCTGAGTGCAGACGTCCTGATGGCTCTCTACAAGGTCGTAACGAAGGACTTGGTCATGGGCAGACCGGGCAGGGAGACGAGGCTCAGGTATTTCATTCAGTGCATGGAGAGGCATTATGGGCCGGAGGTGGCTAGAGCGACGAGGCAGAAGTTGGTGGACTGGAGGACGAAGCTTTATGAGCAGGACAAGCCGAATTCCTACCAGGTGAGGAGGAGGAGGGAGTTGAAGCAGATGGCGTCGTGTTAGGTGGAGAGGGGCGTATATGATGAACGAAAGCAGACATGCTTGCACATGTCTTTTTTTTTTCTCACTTTCTTCTGGACATAACTCAATTTCAATACGTTCAATTTTCATCAAAAACATCTGTTTGAATTCTGGTTCTGGGCAGATACGCACCCATGGCATCTCTTGCTTTCCAATACCCAAGTGTTCAACGTCTGTCTCAAAGGCAGTCAGTTGCTCGACAAGGGCACCACCCCAGACTCTGAGCAACGAGATCCCCCTTCCACCGCCGCGATTGCGTCGACCGAGAAGCTCCCCATGATTATTTAATTGACGCTGCTGGGATGTCGGTCGGGGGTGGATGGTGTCATGGTGCCACAGAGACCAATCGTGGTTACACGGCAGATATGCAAATAAGTTGGTCGCCACGATGCTTCCGTGCTCGGGCGGGCCCCTACTAAAGCACACATACCTACTACCAAAGGCGAGAAAGGGCGTGTCTAGGTTTGAAAGGGCTCGAGGAAGTCCCGCGCGGCACTCTATGATTTCAGGACTTGAAACTCGCCTAAACGACCAGCCATGGTTCCATGTTTCCCAACTTCTGTTAGAGATCTCAACGGTTGACGATTTATCTGCCTATGGCAAGCCTCAGGGCAATCAGAGTGAGTGGATTTGTAAGTGGGTACGTGAGTTTGACTACAAGGTGTGCCTAAGAAAGAATCTCCAACCACCAGACTGGGTGACACGGTTACTAACAGACGATCTGGTCTGGCCTGGCCGCTGGGACACTCTCAGGTCACTCAACGGCAATGAAAGGAGTACACAAGAAGAGAAACGAATGATCGTTAACTCACAATCTATGTTGTTCATGCCTTATTATTATTGTGGGGATCAAAACTCAACAGCAGATTGCGAGCAAAAGAAAGATGGACAACCCAAATCAAAACCTAAATCAACAACCGAAACATGAGACTCAGAGACATGGACAAGGACGGGGGTCTAAGGAACAGACAGGCGAGACAGAAGGGTCAGCAATGACCTGCAGCAACATTTCAATACTTGCAACAGTCACACAAAGACGACCAGAACGTCCGATAGGCTTCCTCCTCCATGGAGTCTCCCGATCGTGGCTTCTGTGCTCTCTGTCCCGCTGGTCCGCCTGGCAGGCCACGATCTCACGCCACAGTCTTTTCCCGGCGTATGTTCCTAGTCCTCGTTATTGTGAATTTCTTCTGATTATCAACCCCCCTCACTCACGTATCTTGATCTTGAGACACACGGTCGGTCAGCAAGCGAACAGTAAAGTGGCGTTCGCGCATGGTTCAGACTTGTATGGCTGGCTGGTGGCTCTGTAGGGAGTCTAGACTCAGACCAGCCTCCTCATGCTGTCGTTTGGACACACGCAAAATCTGATAGGGGTGGTGAGGGGAGCGGCGGATCGAACGCCTCCTGCGTGGAGTGGGCTGCCACTCCTCAAAGGGCTTAGAGTCAACAATAACCGAGTGCCGAATGCAAATGGGAAGGAATACATTCCGGCTGGGGATGTTTTGACGAGATATTCTCATCGCTACGGTTGGCTGCCTCGTGGTGGTGGTGGTGATTCGAAACGACACATGGGATCATGGGCCAGCCCTTGAGACGAGAGATACACTCGCCAGGTCTTGATGTTCCAAATCGAATGGCATTCTTCTGATCGAGTTCACTTCACCGAAATTGATCTTTATAACAAACGAAGAGGCATGCCTACAAGCAACGTATGGCAATAACACCACGGCACCCCGACTCCCGCAGTACAGTCCTTCAGCTTACCTAAATTACTCCATTCTTTGTGAAACGTGGGATCAACGTTCCGGTGCTTGCCTGCAGCTTCTGCCCCTAGCTCTCTGTCCCCAATCCTTCTCCCTCCCCGGTCTTTCAAAAAGCGTTGCTGTGCTATCCCGTCCGGTCGGTCGGGCGGGAGCGTGTGAAGCGCTATTGCGTCTGCAGCTCACATAAACCCCCATCACCCATTGTCCCATCCATGTCTTGATCAAGGTATGTGGGTCTAAGCAAGGAGATTCCCCCAAAGGACTTTGCACTCGTTTCCTTAGAAATGGGACCATCGAGTTCGTCTGTAGACCCAAGAGAGGCATATAAGAAAAAGAGCGCAAAGCGAACAGGCACTTCCCAGTTCCTCATGCAGATCCATCCCGGCGATGAAGAACTATTACCACCCAACAGTCAACAATCACTGTTGGGAGTAGGCAGACACCCCGAAATAGTTACCAACTACGCGAGTATCATCGTATGTAAGGGGAACAGGGGAAAAAGTGAGGTACTTTGAGCTCGATACCAAAAATGGCAATTCGGTAAAGGCTGGCTGACCGACCGAGAAGGTTGAAAGGAGCTTCGGATCCTTCCTGGTAGCTTGCTGCCCGAGATCCCTTTTATGACACTCGCTCCTGCATTATCGCTCACCCAGTTCCCCCAGTTTCCCAATCTGCGGTGCATTTCTGGGCTGTCTGACCGGCCCATCTCTCTTCTCTCCCTCCCTCTCTCTTTTGTTCTTGTTCCCCCCATTTAATACGGTCCGAGACTTTGACTCGGTCTTGGTTCGGTAGCCAGCCGCAGCTACCCTTCTCATACTTACCCCTCTCTTCTTTACCTCACATACCCTTATCGGAGTCACGCATCCTATGGTATTGGGAGCTGACAATCTGGGGATCAAGCAGCCGCCGTCCCGGTACATACAAACTTTAGGTCCAACCCCTGGATGTATGTCGGCTGGCGTTCCGGGTGCCGTCTCCAAGGGAAGAGAAACCAAGGAGCAACAGTCCAATAGCCTTTGTTCCCCTTTCTGGAGCGGTTGCTGCTGCTGCTGTTGTTGAAAGAAGGAACGGGAATCTCCATACTTTCCCATCAGTTCGGGGTCGGTCAGTGATCAGGGTTCATCATCTCGCGTGGTTGTGGTGGCTGCTGCGCCTACTATCGATCGTGACGCCAGCCCCCCTCCAAAAGCGCAACCAGAGCAAGCCAGGAAACCCCAAAGAGACAAGTGAGAGTGAGTGTGGCAACAATAAGAAAGCAGCATCACCTCGCACAACGTGTTCCCCTCCCCCTCCTCACACACACACACATACCCCCCCCAAGTTCCAGTTCCAGTTCCAGTTCCAGCTTTAACCCTCCGGTACGGTACCCTTCCGGAGACACACACACACATACACACGCAAAGGTCGGTCGGTGGCATTTCAGATGGACATGGACCACCCAAAAAGCGGCTGAATCCAAGACCGAACGATATAGTTAGCGAGAGCACCAGCACACAGACTGGACACAGACGCAATAGTCTTGAGAGAGAGAGCATAGGATCCGTTTTCTCCCAAAGACACAGACATACCAACACCAGTCTGTTTATTTTAGGCTTTTGTCAGAATCTAGCCTTTTTTGGTGGGTTTCTTGTGACCGAAAGCGCTTTTCCGGTAGCTGAGCGATACGACAACACACCGATTCATTGCTATTCCCCGAAGTGTCATATGGATTTCACGACGGAAATATCTATTCCGACGGTACCGACGAGCAAGTAGCACTACCAAGATACATTACGCCTCATTTTCGTTCTCAGCAGGACCAGAGCATTGCACGTGGTTGGGCGACCGCCACTACCACCACCACCCCCCAAGACGGACCACGAGAGTAGCAGGCAGTATCAGCCTTCCGATCTACTCTGTTACTGAGGGCCCTCCTGAATCAAGACAACTTCATCTTCTTCAGCTTGCATCTCACCCCTATACACAGCCGGAAACCCAATGCGTCTACGTTTCTCAGGGTCCGGTATCATCCGCTCGACCTTTATTTACCAGCATCGGCGCAAACTCGCGAATAAAACCAGAGTGACCATTGAGGTCGAGATCAATTCTGGAAAGAAGAAAATCGACACAAACCGCGGCTAAGGCCAAGAATCAGATCAGGACTAGGATATACATAGTAGGAGATATCCGAGCCCCTTTCGAGTCGGAACCGCTTATTGCCTAGTTCGCCCCTGGAGGGACAAACCATGAAGCCACTCGATAATTGTTCCGCATAAGAGTCGCCTGAAATCAAACAACGGGAAAAAGGAAAGCAATCAAACTCTACCAATAAGTTTACTTCACGATACCAGGATATACATCCGCCTAATTCAGGGGAGAGGCGAACAAAGAGAGACGGCCGCAGAAGAATGGCCACAGCGAACGGCATGCCGACGAATAGCATGAACACAACAAGCAATCACAGTAATCGACAGCCACATACTACTACTTACTCTCATTCTCGATCGATGACTGCGGTACCGGTTTCAATGGCATCGCAGACTACAGGGGCGCAACATATCCAGCATCATCATCAGCATCAACAACACGCCGTTTCCTCAACGTCAGCAGCTAATCAACAGCAACAAGCCTATTCAGCCAGCATACCTCCAGCCGTGAGCATGTCATCAACAATCATGGGTGGTTTATCCTCCCTTCCGCCGACAAGCGCACATCAGCAACAGCAGAATAGCTTCCGACGAACAAGTGTCGCCTCGTCCATAACCACGGCCACGCTAGACGACGACCAGATGGTCACCCCGATGTCCACCCCACGAAGTCTTGACCCCAACAGCAGCAACAACCTCTACGGACCCGGACCATCCTCCATGGGTCTCGACATGGGAATGCTCGGAGTCGGAGTAGGAGGAGGAGGAAACATAAACGGGTTACTAGGCGGCATTGGATCCGGAATGGGCAGCAGCAGCAGCAACAGCAGCAGTCAACAACCCATCGTCTCATCCGCCCAAATGAACAACAACAACACCATCATGTCCATCGCCACAGGCATTTCCGCCGGACTGTCCACCAATTACCCCCCCAACAACAACCTCCCTCTCCCCAACATGCCCATACCCATGTCCATGCCCATGCCCATATCCATGGTACCCATATCCAGTATGTCCAGCCTCACCAGTACCCTACCTCTATCCAACAACCCACACCGCCCTCTCTCCCAACACCCCTCCCAACACACCGGGGGCCAACATACCGGAGGCCAAAAACCCATTCGCCGACGCATGCGCATGATCACTTCATGCCTCGAATGTCGTCGGCGCAAACTCAAATGCAACAAGTGCAAACCGTGCGTCAACTGCCAAAAGTTCAATCGCGAATGTCTCTATCTAGGTCCCAAACTAGACGAAGCTTCCCAGATGCGATTAACGGAAATCAAAGAGCAGGTTGGGTCCTTGGAACGGGCGTTGGAGAGGGATGTAGCTAAGGGCGCTGCTTCTTCGGGTGGACATAGAGGAGGAGGTGGGGCATTCGGGATGGGTGGGATAATGGGATTGAGGAGGAGGGGGAGTGGTGTTTCTACTTGGGGGGATAATAGCATAAGAAGAAAAAGGGGGGGAGATGGAAATGGGGAGGGGGATGGGGACGGGGATGGGGATGGGGATGATGGAGAGGGAGAAGATTACGACGGAGCAGAGGGAGAAGGGGGAGAACATGAAGAGGGAGAGGAAGACTTGGAGATTACGCCGTTGGTGACGAATGATGTGGCGTATGATGAGAATGAGACGGATGATGTGATTGATTTGGGGATACAAGTGGGTAAGATGAGGATCACGGAGAGGATTGGGGGGATGAGTAGGCCTAGGTTGGCGGAGGAGGTGAGTTTTCTGCCTTTTGATGCTGAAATTCTGTCCTGGAATTTGATGGGGGGAAAAGATACTAATGACTATGACGATGATGACAGATCCAAGTCGGCATTGGAAGTCCTCGTATGGGGAACGCGTCCAACCCAAACGGAGTACAGCAGCAGCAGCAGGTAGACACAGACATGAGCTACGCGGATGCCAACAACATCTCAGGATACCAAGCCATCATCGACCAAGACGGGAACGTAACCGAACATGTCCCTGACTTTCTCCGTCCTAGCGCGGCATACATTCCTCCTACCAGCGGCTTCTTCTTTGGGCAAACTGGCCACCCTCCTTCGCTCATCCACTTCCTGCCAGACAAATTCATCGGTGACGGGCTCGTGGCTCGATACTTTGCCGCCGTGCACCCCATTGCTCGATGTGTCCATAAGCAGTCCTTCGAGACCCTGTATGACGGGTTCTGGCTAGAAGTGCTCAACAACATCGAGCCGAGAGCGTCGGTACAGGCGGTGGTATTTGCTGCCTGGTTCAGTGCCTGCGTGAGTATGGAGGAGGAGGAGGTGCAGAGGGAATTTGGGTGGTACAAGACGCAGTTGCTGGAGAAGATGAAGATTGGGACGGAGAGCGCGCTGGCGAGGGCCAACTTCTTGAGGACCACCAAGGTCGAGACACTGCAGGCTTTTGTCATGTACATGGTGAGTGTTGCTGTCCTCCTAAAAAAAAAAAGGGGTAACATACAAACAAGCTAACAAGGCTTAGATCCCCCTCTGCAGAGAAGAAGTTTCCCGAGCTCACTCCGTCCTCGTCGGCGCCGCCGTCCGCATGGCCGAATGCATGGGCCTCCATCGGGACGGTGAAGCCTTTGGTCTTAATCCCTTGGAAACCCACGTCCGTCGACTCATCTGGCACCAGCTCTGCTTCCTCGACATCCGGACCTGCGAAGCTCAAGGTCCCAAGCCCACCATCCGACGAGACGACTACGACACCCGCCTTCCCCTAAACTGCGAAGAAGACGCCTTCGTCAACCATCCCGGCTACCCTGCTGTCCCACAAGACCACCAATGGACTTCTACCCTGCTGACCATCATGCGCTTCGAAGTCAACGAGATGATGCGCATCATCTGGTCGGACCGCCGCAAGCTCGAGGCCCGCAAGATGGATCTCACGCCCGTCATTGCCAAAATCGAAAACTTCCGCAAGCGCATGGTGGAAAAGTACAATCCCATGCTAGACGACCGGGTTCCCATCCAACGATACACCCGATATGTCATGAACCTGCTCATCTACCGACTCCACGCCATGGTATTGCACCCCTACCACAGCAACACGGCCCACCCGCTTCCCGAGCGCCTGAACGGGCTGCTAGTCGAAAGCGGCATCCTGATCATCGAGCATTCCATCGCGCTCGAGACCACGCCCGAGTTCCGCGACTGGGCATGGTACCTGGGTGCCTACCAGCAGTACCAAATCGCGCTCTTGCTCGCGACCGAGATTTATTATCGGCCCAACAACACCAAGGCCGATCGCATCTGGGCGTGTCTGGACTGGGTCTTCCAGCTCGAGTGCGAGATGCCGAGACAGGAGAAGAGCTTGCGGATCTTGACTGAGATCATGAGCAAGACGAGCGTGTACACGAGCATGCGCAAGATGCGGGCCCCGACGAACTTGGTCAGGGCGGTGCCGGGTAAGCAGGCCATTAAGGAATCGCCTCCGCCGCCGACACCGATGATGATGATGCAGACGTCGTCGCAGCAGCAGCAGCAGCAGCAGTCGTATGACGCTCATCAGCAGGCTCAGCATCACCATCATCAACAACAAATGATGATGCAACAACAGCAGCAGCAGCAGCAGCAGCAGCAACAACAACCCCTAGTTCTCAAACAGGAACCCGGCCTCCAAACACCCACCATGCCTCCATCCTCTTCCATGTCCATGTCCGCCGCCGCAGCCATGACTTCCATTCATATCCTCTCCCTTCCAAACTCGAGCATGAATGGCTCCCTCTCTCCAGCTGAACAGCACCACCAACAACAGCACCACCATCAACAGCAACAACAACAACAACAGTTGCTCCTCCTCCAACAGCACCACCACCACCACCACCAAGTGCAACATTCCCAACACCTACAATCCCAACACCATCCGCAGCACCCACAGCAGCAGCAACAGCAGCAGCAGCAGCAGCAACATCACCAGTCCCATGTACACGTGCAGCAGCACCATCAACAAAACCAATGGCCCCCCTCCCAACAACCCCACTGGCACCACAATACCAACACCAACAATAACAACAACAACAACATGCCGCCACCCAACATGGTGTACGCAGGGGTCTCGGACGGCGCCGTCCTCTGGGGGTTGCCGCCTGGGAATAGCAATAACCCGGGGAGTCCGGAGAACAGTAGTAGTAGTGATGGGGGGAGTGTGGTGAATCATGCTCATGCTCATGGTCATGGTCATGGTCATGGAGGGGGGCAAGTAGGGGGAGGGGGGAGGAATGGGAGTGTTGTTGGGGGCGGGGGTTCTAGTGGCTCTAGTGCTGGTAACGGGAATGGGAATGAGGGTGGTGGTGCAGGTAATGGCAGCAGCAGTCGTGGTGCTGCTGGTGGTAGTGGTAGTGGAGGGGGAGGAGGAGGGTCAGGCAGAGGAAATGGAGGAAGTGGTGGAGGAAATGCAGGCGGGACGACGATAGGTGGTGGGATAAATGTTGATTGGGTATGTCTTCTTCTTCTGTTCCTTTTCCTTCCACCTCTGTGTCTTTTTTTCCCTCGTCACCCACTCACTCCCATTCCCCTCTCATCTCATCTCCATCAATACTCTTCAAGCGGATAATCACTGACACCAGAAAACACCAAACAGAACCTAATCGAATCCCTCTTCCCCACTCACCCCGAAACAGGCCAACCATCTTTCCAAGCCTTTGCCGAGCCAGTCATTTCCTTTGTGGACGGCGTTCCGGTACCTACCATGCCTTCTTCGTCTTCTTCTCAGCAGCAACATCAACAGCAACAGCAACAGCAACAGCAACAGCAACAGCAACAGCAACAGCAACAGCAGCAACAGACACTACAACAGTCGGGGACATCGTCGGGTTCGGGTTCGGGAGGGCATGGATTACCAGTCAGAGTGGGAACAGGACAAGGACAAGGACATGGACAAGGGAGGATGAAAGGGGAGGAATAGGTTAAGTGAGGTGAGTGTGGGTATGTAAGTAGGTAGAGGTAGGTAGGTACCTTGGATCAGAGAAAGAGCAGGAGATTGAAAGAAATAAGAGGTGGGAAAGATAATGTACCTGCTTGTCTATCATCGCTTTTCTCAGCAAGCTTTCTTTTTTAGCGATGGAAACTGCCTGTAGCTGGCAAACCTGCTGGATCCCGGGTTCAGAGGTAAAGGTACACCATCATCATCATCCCAGGGAGGCAGGTGCGCCTCGAGACTTTTCAGCGAATACACGCCACTCCAGTCATCCGAGGAAAGAGCGACGAATTTCTTTCTGAGTGGAAGATAGTAGGTAAGAGCATTCTGGCACCCCACCACGGGCCATTTCTTGAGTGACATTGCAGACCGTAGAGGTAGGCAGCATCCTAACATGTCACAGTATGATCCTCCTTCACATCCAACTGAACTTTCCCCCATCCTTTCTCACCCAGTGTTCCCTTACCACCACCCAACAACAACAACAACAACAACAACAACAACAACCATGAACTTGCTATCCTCAGACCTCAGACAAAGACCCGCATGGACCGAAGTCGTCTCTCAGCTGCTTCATCAGCCAGGAGGGCAGTGGCAAGGTACGTACATTCCTCGTTCCTTCTCTATTCTTTCCCATGCCAATCATCATCCAGTACCACTGACAGTCTTCGTTCCCTTCCAACAAGAGACTGAGCTGCGCTACAACGACATCACCCTCATGGTCCCCAGCGGAAACAGTTACCGCGTCCTTCGTCTTCTATTATACTCGGCTGCTGATGTCGGCAGGGCAAGAACAATGCAGTGGATCGGTGGACTGTATGATTTCTGTCGCTCGGATCGAAGTGATGCGTCGCAAGCAAAGATTGTTTATGCGCTCGAGACCGACGAGGAAGGAAAGGAAAAGGGGATGGAGGGCTTCATGAAGTTGCAAATTAGGTATGTCTCCATTTTTCGGTCCTCTGCTTTGGACATCATGACACCAACAAATCACATAATGAAGCCAGGCAACTAACGAACAACTTTACAGTCTCCTCTCAACTCGAAACCCACCCCTCTCCTCCATTCCCATCCTCCCCATCTCCCACCCTTCAGAACTCCCATCCCTCCTCTCTTCCCTCCAACAACAACCACCACCATCCTCTACTCCAGCAACAGCTCACATCCCAATCCCTCCAACTACCCACGCTCACCACCACCCAAACAGCTATCAGCATCACCACCCAAGAGCACCCTACATCACCACCTCCATCCCCAGCAGAGACACCCTCCTCCCGCTCTGCACCGTCCCCACAGCCACCCACCGCAACCGGTCCCGCTCTTATATACTCTTTCACCCTCTTTCCCCTCAGTCATGCGCAATTCTCAGCGGTCCAATCTTCAGGAACTTCCCCGGCCTCCGAGATCTGCTAGAGCTAGTCGAGACACCAGAGGGGAAAGAACAAATCAGAAACGCAATGGCGCTAGCCTCGGGGGGTAGTGAGCAGGTAGAAGTGGAAGTTGAGAGGTTTCTGGCTTTTTGGGAGCATGAGTTTGCTGTTTAGTGGTTGCTGTAGATAGGGGGTTGGGTGTTGAGATATGGGGTTTGGAGGTATATGAAGGCCAAAGTGGGAAGGAACAGCAACTGGTATTTTTTTTTTTTTTTCTCGAGTTAGTTCTCTTCTTATCCATCTTCTTCTTTCCTCCTGCTACCTATTTTCCTCCAAGTTTCGCTATCATCATGTTTCGGCAAAATATTTCCTAGGTAGGTACCTAGGGAAACAGCACCCAGCCAGCCCCAGATGACTTGTGTGTGCCATAAGGAGGACGGACCAGAAGGAACTTGAACTATCAAGAGAAACAAACAAGGAAAAAAAACGCAAAAGAAAATCGATAAAAACAAAAAGGAATACATACAACACCTGGGATTCGCTGGTCGTCACCGACCCAACTACTAGTCAGGCGATTGGTAGCTTATCTATGGGAGAGCGGACGGGATCCCGAGTTTTCTACCATCTATGGTCGTATGTGACTTTTATGCCTCTTCAAAATGGGTTTATGTGTGTGTGTTGCGTAGGTGACTTTTGTTAGGTAGGTACTGGGTGAATGGATATTCTCTCACTCACTCACTCACTCACTCTGGATGGACTTTTTTTGTTCCGTTGGCTACCTACCTACCTAGGTAGAGGTAGAGGTAGAAGAGGTAAGGAAGGCGAATGCGAAGGGGGTTGGAAAGTAATGAGGGGAAGGGGGGTGGGTACAAGGTCAAAAAGGGGAAGAGCAGTCAGTATGTCTATCCAAGGCGGAAGTGAAATGGACTAGACTTGGGATTTGAAGTGATTTGAACAATCAAAAAATAGCGGGAAGTAGAAAGTAGAGTGAGGTTTATGCAGTGATGGTTGGTATAAATGAGGTTGATTATCTGAGATAGAGAGAAAACCAAGTGGCGGTTCTGGCTGGGTAGGTAGGTAGGTAGTAACGAGATCAGCTTCACACGCTTCTCTTAATCTTTGCTAGAGCACTGGTTTGGTCAAAACTTAGATATTGATCGGAATCAGTACTTCACCTCAAAGGTCTTTTGTTTATGGTCTTAATGTTAACCTAGAGGTACCAACAACAGCCATCATGTTCATCTCCACCTTAAGCCATCATGTTCATCTCCACTTTAAACACCTATCGCTTCAGACTTTGAGTAATAATCGCTTCACACATTACCAAAGCAGAGATATCTCAGCGTGGAGCAGACAAAACAGAGAGGCGTGGTAATTTCGTTGCGTCGTTGATCTTGATCATACCATCTCCCGAAACTTCATAAACAGGACCAAGACTAGACATGAGTGAGATAGACGGTTAGAGATCCATGCTTCAAGGCGAGAGGAGAGGTAAACAAGAGTACCTACTGTCCAAGTTATCTTTCATTGGTTGGTCGGAGGGTGCAGACCCTACCTGGCTTGGTAAACCATCACGCTAGTATCATGACGATGTATCGTCCTCTGAGATACAACGTCTCAAACAAAAGTTCAAAGCGCTTAGGATTCACGTATCCAACATGAACCGTATTCGGATAGATAGTATCAAACTACATCCTCCGCTCCTCAACCAAAAAGAGAAGGGGGGACAAAAAAGGTAGAGCACGCGTCAAAGTCCGACCGCCGACGAGAAGGGAAAGATGGGGAGGAATCCGGTCATTCACTCGGCCCAAAGGTTGTTCCTGTTACGTCTATGGGTACTCTGGGCTCGTGAGTACAATCGACCCACATCTAGGAACTCATATCTGTGTATCCATCACTGCCTCAGCTCAGCTACTTCGAATCTGTTCATCCATCTACTCCAAGCCAATCCAATGATCTCCTTCGTCCCCTAGAACAACTAAGCGCTGGGATGGAATAAATGAATGATGGCATACCTAATCTACACACCTTTCACGAGCATCAAGAGCACCAATATTACCATTTCTGCTTCTGTTTCTGTGTCAGCTTCCACTTCTGCTTCAGTCCTTCTCCATTCCCCCTCCCGTACCGTCTCTTACTTCTAATTCCATCCGTCCGTTTGTTATCTTCATCCCTGAGGCATCGACACAATACCCTACCTACCAATCCTTCATTGCGCTATTTGTTTTTTTCGGCCGTGATCCCCAAGCAGGGACATTCCCCATACTGCGTAATAGCCCGTAGCCCGTAGCCCGTAGCCAAGAAAATCTATTGTAAGTAGTGTAGTGTAGAAACTAGATAGTCTCGAGAGGCACCTATTTATATCCGCCTGCCTGGCGTCACGGTAAGTGATAGTGACTGACGCACTGTGACGAATGCTGCTCCTGCTGACCACGACCACAACGGGGAGTGAGCTGAGCTGACCACGACAACAAACGAAAGTTATAGAATAAAATCTGACGGAAAAAAGGCTTCCAGGTTATTCCCTATAAATGTGAGGAGAAAGGGAGGGATCCTTGACCTTGGCCTATATGGCAATGGGTATAAGCGCCGAGAAAGTGTATACTACCTAGCTGATGCAGGTAGTGTAGAGTGAGCAACCAACTTGACGGACGTTCAGCATGAAAGGGGAGAAGAGTGAAGGTGAAACCAAGGAGCTACAGTAATGTAGTCCAAAGGCACAGCTTACCGCCGAGGTTTCTAAACCTTACGTGCTTTGCAATGTGGACTACACTCTCCAAAGATATCTTTTTCATTTTCTCTCGTCAACATCGCTTTCAGGGAAATCTGCACGTGTACATCACTTGATGCTGAGCTGAGTTATCTTTGGCGCCCCCTGCGTAATGCCCTGCGTAGTGTACCTAGACATCTTCATCCATCCGGGATGCCGGACAGGAGAGCACAAAAAAGGAAAGGAAAGGAGATGAAGCCACACCAAACCCCAAAAGAGACGAGAGAGGCGAACAAGGTACCAGTCCGGCGGGTCGAGGCCAGCCCGACAGACCAGGCTGGATCACACATCCACACATCCACACATCCACACACCGGACCTACACTAACTGGGTTCGGTTGGTTGGAACCCCCCGGGGCGCTTCCTCCCCATCGAGCCATCCCACTGGGACTGGTGGGTTTTGGTCACTGGACCTGGGACCTGGCTGGCAGCACTACCCGGTGATACATGGCTGGAAAAAAGACAGTCAAAAGATTGAGGCTGAGGCACAGAACAATGGCTTTTGTTCCTCGCCACTGAATATTAATGAGGTGGAGGACACGGCTCGGACCAGGAGAAAGATGCCGCGATTGGGGTTCGGATTACTTGTCCGTATCGTCCGGTCTTTTGTGACGATTCGCCATGATAAATAGGTAGTCAAGTGTTGGGCGATATCGTTTGCGGCTGAGGCGTACACAGTGGCAAAATGACAACCTCGCCTTCGGCTTTAAACTGGCCTCCATTAGTGTTCTCAAGGCTGATTCTGCTGGGCGTGATGACCATCTGGAGGATAACTTGACGGAGATGAGTCGATAAGCTGTGGAGATAACGAACCCCATCAACATACATATGAGGAGACCCAGACGCCGTTTGTCGGATTTTGTAGAAACCAGTGGTCGGTGCTCGGCATCTTATCTCCTCCTTCTCAACGTTTCCAGATGCCACTTTCATTGTCAACCAAACAAACGTTGAGTCTTGCTCGTCCGACGGCTACCCACTAGGTAGTGTATCACCACATGATGTCTTGCATGTCCTCGTCCTTGCCTTGCTCCATAATCCGGTCCATCACAATCACAACGCAACAATCACGTCGCCGAGAATCGACAGCACGACCCAAGAAATCTCCCAAGATCGGAGCCATGGTGAAATGTGCGAATAAGTAGCGCATGACGCGGCATGAATTGGTGGAGTGCGCGAAGTTCGTGGTTGGAGAAAGCTCGGGGTGTGTCGGTGATGATGATGATGATGACAAGATTATTTTAACTAGTGTAGCGAAGCGGACATTTTCCATCCTTTTGTGAGTGATCTGCGAACAGGACCTGCCCTCCTCGCATGAAGATCATGTCACTGGAATGTAAAGAGGCTCTTTGTCCCGGTTGGGAGAGAAAATGAGTGAAGAACTCGAGGTGATGGAGAGGGGAGGGTGGGACCCCTAATTGGTTGTCGTGTCGTGTCGGGGACACTGTGAGATCCCCCATGTGGTTCTCCGCCTATTGACCCATGCGAGGCCAATGACGAGCAGCGCACAACCGCCCGGTCTAACGTAGCACTTTACTGTGTGGGTTTAGGTACAATGTGCAGAGCGAAGCGTGCAAAGGCAGCATTGAGTAGTCCCCACGATGTGCATATGCGAGTTCGCGAGGAGCGTGATGACTACATGGCCATGTTTTTGGCGAACTGTGTGGCTGTGGTGTTTACCTCAAAAAAGAGGAGACTGGGCGGGCAGGGCAGATTCCGAAGAGAGACAGGGGGAAATAAAGCAAGAAAAAAGAAAAGAAAAAACAGACAAATCCCCGAAGGCTCGGTCCCGGAACTGGAATCTGGATGGGTCCACCATCTGACCACACACAGGATGAACAGATGTTGCTATCGGGCGGTGAAGGGATCATCTCTCTGAATTTTCAGGTCATTGAGCATGATGGAGGTGATGACAAGACTCTTAGTCAAGAGGTTGAACTTCGGACATTGAGTTCAATTGTGAAGCAAGTGCCGATGTGATTGTAAAGAAAATGTTGAAGAGAACATGGACCAGGTCGGTTGGCGGCTTCCTCCATTGGCATACCAAACTCTGCGAAACAATTTAACCGGATCGACTTGGAAAGGGCGGTGGTGGAAAATCTCAGAGACTACACGACGGAATGCAATCTGATCCGAGAAGAGAAATCCGCTGGGTTGGGGTCAGTTGTCACAGCATGAAGAATGCATGGAAAACGAGTCTCAAACGTTGTGAGGTGTGGTTGTACGAGGTTAAACAATCGTGTTGTCGTTCTTGTTGTCGCCGCATGGTGCAGTGGTGATACACGAAAGGGAAAGGAAGCTTGACTGCTTTCCACTTCTCTCAAAACAGATTCTCCTCAAAAGGGCCAAGAGGCAGGAAGGGGAGGGTCTGTGCTCAGGTGGGAAATCCAGATCGGGGAAGCATCTCAAACGTCTTGCGCCTCAGCAGCCAACGGCCCTGTCTCAGCACATCCATGTTGCATTACACCAGTAGTGAGTGTATAGTGAACTACAGAATACATATAGAACCAAAGCTACTGAATTGTCCAAGTTGGGTTTCTAGAAGGCCATTGTTGATTCCAAATGCTCCTGGACGACATTCCTTTGGGAGGCGAATGTGCCGTTGAAAGGGTGCATTCGCAGAATAAAAAATGAGGACAAAAACCACAGCTGCCATCTTGGCCCACCAAAAATAACTGTGATATCGGAAAGCACGATGCGTCAACCGTGCACTCCGGAGCAAATATTCAACATGGTGTCCTAGGTACCGGGCCACGGCAAAGGAGGCATCCGGCTTGTCACTCGACACTGGTGAAGCGCTGTCCAGTTACAGGACGGCATCGCAAAAGGTACAAGATCCCTGATGCTGAACGTTATAGGCGGGTCACATCGCATGGGGGAAGCCCCTGTCTTGGCAACGGAAAAGCAGAGCGGGATGGCATATGATTGGATGAGGCCCGGGGCTGCTAACCGCTCACGCTAACGCCAATCACGTCGGACGGCAGGGGCACCTCGGGGCCCAGGAAGGAAGGATGGATGCCAGGCTTTGAGGTTGAGCCAGGAACCGCGGGGCTCTTTCTGTGTGGACGACGACTTTCTCTTTTTTTCTTTCTTCATTTTGGGTCATTTTTGGTTTCTGCTTCTGGTGACAAATCCATTGCCTTTTCCACCCAATGCAGTCTTGGTTGGGCATGACCGTTGATTTCGGATTTTCCTTCTCCCAATTACCAACTGGACGGTACCTCTCTACATTACCTCATCGTGGATCAGAAAAAAAAAAGACCCCAAAATACCTACCTCTAGGTACACTACAGTATGTAGCTGAGGTCTGCGCAACCGCCCAGGGGTCCCCGGAAAGGCCATGTGCCCGCCTCCCAGCTCACAGAGTGGCTTGAGGCTTCACCTCTCACAAAAAAAAGACAAAAAACTCACCAGAAACACAAGGCGGTCTCATGGTCTCGGCCTGTTCCTGGCCTGTTAGTTCTCAATGCCCAGCGATGGCCTCTCCTCCTCTCTCTTGCCCAGACAATGCCCAGTCCTTGCCGAGTGCGGTGCTAGCTCGGCACGCTCCATCCATCACCACCCCACACAGTGACATCCATCCTCCTCCCCTCTTCAGGTCTTGGTACTAAGACGTGGGTAAACCCGGCATGTGTCCCAGACCTTGGTAGATCATACACTCTTGGTCCCCCCTTTCCCTAGAAAAGTCTGTCGGCCTCAAACACAGCTTCATGCAAGGACTGCCTCCTCTCCCCCAACTTCAGACGCTCCCGGCCTTCCAGAGTGACATCGCCAAAGACTTCACCTTCAAAACAACACCGCCACCGTTAGATCGCCCAGGCCAGGTGCCTCCAACTACCTCTACCCTCACCATAATACCCGTTGTTTGGGTGGTGAGAACAAGCGTCCGATCCCCTGGAAACAGCAGATGCCGCCCGGATGCCCGCTGTCGCCATAGACCGAATCGTTAGAACCTGGATCTCCAACAATAGCGACTAGCAATACTGGATACACACTATCGTCATCGGTGAAGCTTCAGTTGCGCCACCTCACCACCACCCCGTCCGTTCTGACACACGCTCTCCCGAACCCCCCGGGTGCAAGGCCCTTGCGGGGCGAGTGCCAGTCATCCATCATCACCAGAGAAGAAGGGACAACCCGCCTAATATTAGTACCGCCTCGGCCCTTCCGGCCGCTTCATCCTTGGGTTGCCCTTCGTCTTTCCTCCCCATTCCATTCTTTGCCGGCCTGATCTTCGTCTGGACGTCGATAGCCTTCTTTCACATCGACAACCCTTTTCAACTACTTCGCTTCTTTTAACCGCAGGTCGGGATTACCTGCTTCCATTCTTTCGAAAGGACTTACCAGAGTACCTGTTGGAACTTGGGTTGTTTGACGCGCTGGATCGCTACAAAATCGGACTTTTACGACATTTGCCTCGTCATCAGTGCTTGGATAATACGAGGGAGGATTTGGACTGGGACGGAATCATCATTACGTGAAAAGAAATCATCATCCGCGAAGGAACCGAGTCATAGGAGCAAGGAAGAGCAAGATCAAAGTGGAAGCAAAGTCAGTTCGAAAGAAAAGGGAGACCGATCCGGAAACGATAGGGAACCAGGTTTTGCGTCTTGGTCAAGATACCCGACTCATAATCAGTCGTCAACATGGGAAAACTCATCAAGAACCACTGGGCGAGACTCATTATCCTGGCCGCTGGAACTTGTACGTGTGGCCTATTTCTCATCTATACGTCTCACGAACCCCTCAACTAACACATCTCACAGACCAAGTCGCAGCCGCACTCGAGGGATTCTTCTGGCCCAAGATCTTTTGGGATTTCCTCACCAAAACGCTAGACGCCGCCGTCAAGCCGATACCGATTCTGCAAATCATCAACCTCGTCTTCGGACTCCTGCTCATCGCTTGGGAGTGGCCGCTTGGTTTCATCGCCGGATCCAGCTTTCACCGCAGTCTTGAGGCCCGCCTGGCCGTCCTTCCGCTTACCGCCCTGGCCGCCGCCCTCATCTACCAAGGGACCAACGCCGCTATTTATCAGGTGATTGGGCTGGCCGTGTACTTTTGGGCATATAGCGAGGGAGAGGTTAGTTTCAATCTAGATGATTTGGATGAGGGATATTGTGCTAACATCACTGAACAGATGATTTGCGCAAAGCCTTGGACATTACCACAGCGTGGTGGCAAGACTGGACGTGTATGATATCCATGATGCTACATATCAGCATCCTGTGACGAACGATACGACTCTGTACAACCTGCTTATCGGACCACCTCAAACACCCATCATCATCATCACCTTTTGGCGAGAAACGACGAGATCATCACACGCGACTTCCAAAGGAAAAAATCGGAGAGCGCGGGATTGTCAGTCAGTCAGCCATCTTGTGATATAACACAGAAAGAGGGAGAAAGCCGTAGTATATACGAGCCAGACCCCGAAACGAGCACATACACAACTGATACATATATCATTTGGATTTTTTTTTTTTTTTTTTTCAGATGCACAGCAAGCAAAGCGTCCCTTTCTTCTCTCTCTTTCTTACTGTCCCTTGTTTATATAGCATCAATTCTGCATGTCAGACTTGCATGTGGCATTTGGATACCCACGGCGTTTTTGTGATTACAAAGGATGAAGAAGCAGTATGATACCCGCGAAAGGAGGAACGAAGAAGAACATGGAGGGAATGATTGATTGACGGAGAGCAAGAGCATATCAAAAGTGGCATAAAAAGGGAATGAATGGTGTTTACAAATAACGTCTGGGTTTGTTGTACATAATTTGATGATGGAAAGGGCACGAAACACATTACAATGCATTTGTCTGTCTACGCGCGCACACACACACACACATACACATTTCCACATTGATGCTTAAACTATGTGGTATCTCCCACTGAGTTGTCTCGTCACTCTCCACACTTTCCCAGAGACAGACTCAAGCCAGTCCACCTCAAGAGACGCGGACTGCATTACATACTTATAAAGCAAAGTCCAGAAACCTGCTCACTCTTCCTTGGCATCCATCGTGTTCGGCATCGTGTTTGTCATCGTGATAGAGTGAGTGAGCCCCTGATGACATAACAGCCAGGGGAAGGGGAAGGGGATCATCACTAGCGCTCAGGCCTCTCTCCTTCGGTGTTTTCGGTCAGTTTCATCACCAACGCCAATCCTGCTTGTGCGTACGTGCGTGCGTCTGGTGCGAAGAGCCTTAATGGTGGTTATAATGCCTCACTTTATTTATGGACGTATTGTGGTCACTTATCACTCTATTGCTTGAAGGGGGGCAGAAAGGGCAGAAAAACCCCCCCAGAAAATGGGGAGAAAGAAAGAAGGAGACAGCTAGGTACCAGACGGATGGGGATGTTTTGAAGAAGAGGGGATGGAATCAAATAAGTAGTATGACATATGGTATGATGTCAATAGTGAGTAGGTGGATTGGGAAAAAGTCGACAGTAGGTAGGTAGGTAGCAAAGATCTACCTACTTACCTAGGTACCTACCTTCTCAAAGTACCTACCTAAGGCAGGGAGGAAACACTGAGCGGGCAGTTCGTCGAAGGAAGGTGGATATCGAAACGGGTTGAGGCTCTTCCGTGATGGACATGACTACCTAGGTAGGTATCCACTATCCACTATCGACCTCAAGACTGATATTAATGTGACAGTCGCGGAACTAGGCAACATTACATTGATGAAACTTGTAGTACATAGGTAGTGATGGTTAAGAAAAATACCAGGTATTGCCGCCCTCCTGCCACCATATATCTAATGGCGGAAGTGGTGGTAGAAGGTACCTACTTTTTGACTATGAGTTTAGGTCGGTAGGTAGAGGTCTTGTGTTGCATGTTGTTGATCAAGAAATGAATGATGGAAAAGGATCAATGAACTGTGTCAGGACCTCTATAGAAGAAGTGAAGTGAAGTGATGGACGCTCGCCAGAGCAAAAGGTAATGGAATGCTTAAATCAATGACATGCTGGATGATTATGGATCCAAACCGGTGACGATGGGGACCATTCAGCGGCTCAAACATAAAGCGGCCAATTTATTCAGTCATTCAGTCATCTTCTCTCATTCAGTCACCCACTCAGACTGGAATTGCCATTATACAATCTAGGCCATCCGTCCTCAAGGTCCCCAGCTCTAGATTAAACAATGGCAATATATTCTCTCCAAATTACACAAATCAGCGTATCAGAAGAAACGTCATTTGTCCAGTTCAGGTTAAGATCCAAATTCAAGAAACCCAGTCAAGTCCGAGAAGGAGCGAGGTTCACAGCGCTACCGATCGGGTTCGTTCCTTCCTTCCTTCCTTCCTTCCTTCCTTCCTTCATTCGTTCGTTTCTCAACTTCCTCACCCAACCAACCAGCATTGTGAATTCATGACCAGAAGCCACCAACAGGGGACACAAAATCACGCTATTGAGTTATTGTCCAATGCCTCCCCTCTACACAAGCGAGTTGACAAGCGTTGGAACCCCTCCATGTCAAGGCGTCTACAGAGTTGAACATCATCTTTGATCCTTGAACACAGCACTCACTTTATGTTCTTGGCATGATTCATCACTGACCGATTGACCGACTGGGTTGGATCCGTTGTAGGTAGCCGGCACAGTTTCATGCCTGCCTGCTCTGGAATTGACAGGTCACTCGATATTGTCTCTCGTACCTATCTGGGTAGACACCAATCAATGTCTGGACTGTATCCTTTTGAGTCCTTCAGTTCACCCTACCTACCTACCTAAACACCATTACCACGGGCACCATTGATAATCACCATCATCGGGCAATCAAGTAGGAGTCATCTCCTCCAGGGCTTAGCTGGCGCCTGGCAGTTGGGTAGGTGACCGAGTACCTAAGTAGAGCTAGGTGAAGTACATCTAAGCAGCGGCTAGGTACCGCAACGATACCTAGACCCTTCAGCCTCAGCTTCAGCTTACAAAAACGGGCAGGCACCTCATCATCATCATCATGGCCAAACATGCTACGTAGCGTAGAATAACCGCCAGACATTCATCCGCACACCTCCGCCAGACATTCATCCTCATCCTCATCCTATTCCAGATTGACTGGAATCCAAGCTACCTAGTCTAGCTCGAAACTTTCTGCGAACCAACTATCCTCTCGTGCCGCATCAGTCCCATCCCATCCTTTCAAAAACCTTCCATATTCAGCGCTCTGTCACCTCACTGTTCCCGTTAGATATTCCCCTCTGCGTACACTATGTCTGTTTGGCGACTGAGCCGCTTCCAATCCACGTCTCACCCCACCCACCCCTTTTCTTTGTTTGTGTTTTTGTGTGTGTTTCTAGGTACCTAGGTAGTCAACCTACTGCAACAGGCGACACAGCGAGACAACACTCGACACACTCGACACGCACACACGCACACACACTCAACACACTAGGCACACACGACACGACACGCTGCCAACAGCCCGACAGGTATCGAATAACCCGTTATTATGGATCGACCAGTCAACTCTACTCTATCCATGCATGTACTTACCCTCTTTCATCTCTTAGCTAGCCCGTGGGGGAAAAAATGTGTTTCGGAGACATACCTATTGGGGGGGGGGAGGGGCATTAGTACATTAGTATAGACCAAGCGATTGAACTCTACCTATACCTATACATATACATATACATATACCCACCCTCTTTCACCTCTAGAGGTAAGCTCGCTCGTGGGAAAACACAATTTTCGGCGTTTCGCACACTTCACTTGTTAGAACTAGAACATTGACACAGACCGAAATTGTAAATTTTTTTTAGGTAGGTAGTTACATCCACGATATATCCGTCACCACCAGGGGGGGCAAGGGCAAACTTATCACACGTGGTGACGGTCATCTAATCTGGGTTTGCGCCGTTTCGTTCACGACGGACGTCACCCTCTCCTACTACTACTACTACTACATCTAAGTACTTAATGTTTGCTTATATTTCATCATCGATAGGTTGTTTCCATAAGCGCCGGCCCGGATGGACCGTCCGTATCTGGTGACTGCACGGCGACTGTTTGGCGACTCGCGACTGTTTGGCGACTGCGACTGGCGCGGATATCTATCTCCATACCTAGGTACCTACCTACGTACAACTAAATACATACAAGTATCTAGGTACCTAGGTAGCGGCGCTTGATGGAAATCGCTTAGTTCCTTCCTGTTGCAGTCAGTCAGTCAGTCAGTCAGTCAGTCAGTCAGTCAACCAGTCTAGGTATCTACCTAGCAAGGTCACGAGAATTGGTCGCAGATGGTGGAGCAATTGGCGCGGGTATATAGGTATATGCATAGAAAGTAGTATCTGGTTAGCCGCGCTTAATGGAATCGCGCTTCCTTCTTGTCGCTGTGTATCATATGTACCTGAGTATAGGCCTCGAAAATTGGCCGCATGAGGGGGATCTGGGAACCCGACGTAAAGCGAGTTATTTATAACCACAAGGTGAGCACTACGTAGTCTAGTACCTATACTAGGAGCTAGGGACTGAAAGAGAAAAGTCGATATATAGACTTCCAAAAGTGTGTGTTCGTATCTGATGGTCAACTGTGTGGTTTGTGGCATGGATGTCGAGGTTTCGGAACTGTCCCTCTTGTCATGGTCAGCGAAACCAACTGAATTGGCAAGTTCATTCATTACATACAACGACCCAATCCTCAAGGAGTTTGATGACAGATATCATCTTCCTTTTTCCTGACTTGTCTTCAAACCTCAAATCTAGTTTCATGCGCACTAGAGCCCATCACAGTCACCGCACATATACCCCTCACACGTCGCACAGAAACTTTACATGTTTTGTTTGTTCTTCAGAATCAAGCAGTCATCATTAAGTATGGTATCGTCATAAGCGCTGCTCTAATCCGTTCCCATCCGCTCCATTCACTCCAGTCACTCCACCACTCGACTCCAAATCCCCAAGCCCACAAAAGCTCAAGCCCAAGCCCAGCCCGTCTGTTTCTCAAAACGCCGGCTCACTTAGTTCAATGCTTTCCGCTCAAGAATGTCGTGTCGTGTCATGCCATGTCGTTGATGTTGACAAGTTAAGAGTTGCTTAACGGGTGATAAACGCGTCGTTGTTGGAGTCATTCTTCCTTCCTTGGCGCTCGGGGAACTGTTTTGTTATCACCTCATGATTAGCATGTGTCGTTGTTGTTGTGGTTGACACCAAGCAAGCTTTATTCCAAACTTGGGGGAAAGGGGAAAAAAGAAAAAAAGACATACCGCCATCTCCTGCAAATGGCCCTTCTCCAAAACCTGCTTAATGGCATCCTCTGCGTTCTTGGTGCCAAACTCGTTCTCGAGCATCGCCTGGGACGCGGCCGAGTAGATACCCTGGCTGCCTTGCTTGTGGGTGGTGAAGACCTCGAAGACGGAAACGACTTGGGCCAGAGGAGTTGACTTGTCGCCGAGCCACTTGTTGTAGTCGTCCTTGCTGTCGACGAAGACGAGGAAGTCCTCTTCGTTGTTGCCCTTGTAGTGGACCTTGAGCTCGTGGGCACCGCCGCGCATTTTGGATAGATTTATGGGGGGAGTTGGTTTGGTATGTGTTTGTTCTTGGGTTCGTGGGGGTTGTCAAGTCCTGGAGAAAGCGGGCGAGGGTTAGTTTGTCTGTTTTGTCGCAGTGTCGGGGGGATGAATGCAATCGTGATTCTGTTATGCTCGTCTTCATGTGGTAGGTAGAGAGGAAGTGAATGGGCGCCGTGTGAACGGACAGGTGATTCCATCCTCAGCTCCAAACCAGAGTTGGGAATGAAAGTTCCCAATCGAAGCTCATTCACCATCCACCCATCAGATGTCTCACATGAAAAGGATCTAGGAAGGAGGGCATCAGGGTTGATGTGCTACAAGCATCACCGTCAAACTCACCTGATTAACTTGATCAAATCGTCGTCGTCGTCGTTAAAAATTCGTGATAGTTCGTCGTTGGAAAATGGGGTATCGGATAATGGAGAGAAGAGAGGGGAAGTTATTGTCCGTTTCTACGTCGCACCTACCAGATTATAAAGACGACAGAATTACAGACGAAGAAAGGTTGGCCGAGCCAGCAAAGCACAAACAGAAACAACTACGTCATAGGTGACGCTTTGGGAGTTGGATGTTAATTGGTGGGTCCCTGGGACACTTACTCCACTGCTGCGGCAGGCACGATTCTCAAGAGGGAAATGGTGGGGCGGGAAGAACCCCGCCGATCCATTTTCAGCGGGCTCTGAGAGCTAGCGTGCAATAGCGCTACCGCGCTGTGGATCTCCAGCGCTATCAGCAAGACCTTGCTTGTTCCGAGCCGCCTCCAACCTTCTCCAACCTTTCCCTTGTCGACCATGGCACCGGTTCAGTTTCCTCGAAATGTGTTCATTTTCCCCTTACCCTTCCTTACCCTTCAAGAAACACTTGGAATGAAAGAGGGTCCTGCGCGTATTCTTTATAAATAATTCAAGGTTCTAGCGACTTCGATCCACCAAGATGGAGCTCTTTTCAGTGCGTTGCTGCTGGTACCTTGCAGCCGAGCTTTTGTAACCTCAATTACGTCATTGTCAATCGGACAACGGCATGTCAGTCGCGACGTCCATCTGGCATTCACGACAACTGCACGACAACTGCCAGTGTTTGCTGTCAGTGCAGGTGAGAACGGTAGGGCGGTGAAATTCTTGGCCTTCTTATTGTTCTTGGCCATCGGATTCCGCTTGAGTTGCTCCGTTCCGGGTCAATTGGAGCCATCTTGAGTCCATTTACTACAGCAAAATAAGCCATCATGTACTAACAACCATACCGAATCATCGTGAAAACATCACGCCATGTCAACGTTGAATTCCCTACCTTGAGAATACCATCATCATCAGCCATACCACCTCCCACAAACGAACGACTACTTTGAACATTTGGGTATCTGATTACTTTTGAGATAACAATCTGGCAACCCACTTCGATACCATCCACGAGCAGATGACCCCGTTGCCGAGACGGTATTCAACACCTGTTGGTCGTTCCTTATAAGTCCGTAAAACCATGAAGCCATAAACATGAGAAGAAAAAACACGCGGGTATTATAAGAGATGCTTTTATCCGGCCACCTTTCCAACCCAATAATGCCGACCGTCTTGCCCTTGCCGCCCGTCATCAAATTTTGCCTGACCCAGTAAACATTATTTCACCTCTTTTGTTCACCGAAACATGTTCCTCAAGCTTTGCACCATAACCTCCCTATGCACGTTTACCTTTGCCCACTTGTTCCCCGTCGTGGTTGATGTTGACGTCTTGGACCTCTTCCGCAGTTTCCTCGGCGTCGACCCCTGGTACTCAGAGTCACCGGATAATATACTATTCCCGCTACCTCTAACACTAGCCGTGTCACCAGCCGAGCCATCATTCTCCTTTCCTCTCCGGAAAGACATCTCCCTGGTCGTCTGCTTGCTGAGATTTGACTGCTGGATACTCGGCGCTCTTGAGCTATTTCCCGATGAATGTTGCAGAATACCTGAGAAATCATTATGAACCATCTGTGCCCCTCCAGTTTCGCTCTCTGACCGAACGTGACCTCGGTCTACCTGACGTACCACACTAAACATCTCTTTGCCTACCGAGTCAGACGCGCTGCGAAGCATAGGACTACGTCTCTCGATCTTATCGGGTATCACGGAAAGTAGAGAACGGCTGGTTTCCTCCGCCTTGTGGCAGACTCTGCTCAGGACTTTGGGGCTTGTTGTACCCTTGGTGGAAGTAGAGCCGACACAAGATTCCTCTTCTGTGCAGTTGCTGCCACTCCCTCCTTTGCGTGGGAGACTGGTCAAACTGGCCGAGCGTTTGGTGAAGCTGCTCGTAATGCTCACCACACTTAGCTTTCGTATCATGGATGAAGCGGATGCTCGGACTAGCTGCTCGCTTCGGGATCGGGCCGTTATCCCGGGGAAGGGGAGGATATCCCGGGTCCAGACATCTGACAGCAGAGCCTCGAGTCGAGCCCGTTCTTCACGAGGTGGCGCAAGGACTGGCAGTCGGGTATTGGTGGTCAGAAGGGACTGAGATCGACTGATTGAGGAGTTTGTTCCCGAAGCGGGTGCATCCTTGACGACACTTGTATTCTTGAGTATCACTTGGCATAACGGGGATTTGGGCCCGACGGTGGTCGCTCGATGTATAGATATCTTCCTGGCAATGGTTCCTAATTATGATCGGTGGTTATCAGCTATTTCTGTCCATGTACCAATTGGAGAGTGATCACATACCTGGCTTTCTAAAAACAGCTCCCAGAGTCTTGATATTCAGAGAAAGCGAGCTAAAAGTTGCCGGTTGCATCTGGTCTTGGCCCTCGGTGGTCTGTTGGTTTCCGAGGCGTGTACGCCATTCCACCTCCTCTTTCGGCGTGCATGCTGTCAAGATGATCTCGTACAACTGGTGGTCGCAGAGAAACACGAGTTTCCAGGAATATGGCGCGGTGTGACATTGAAGGCCTATAGATACGTCAGCACGAGGTTCACACGGATGAAGACATCTGACAGAGCCAATGTCATACCTCGACCGTTGTCCACTTCTTCCAACTTGACGTTGCTCAAAGCAATGCAAGCTTGGATCGTGTATATCTGGTCAGTCCTACTAGCTGTAGCTAGACAGAACCATTCCTTGTAGAGTAGAGCAACCATGTACTGCCCATTGACGCCTTCTTTTGTCTGCCAACAGGCATGCAGAGCTCCGCACAGTTGGATATGGCCGAATGATCGAATGCGATTCTTTGAAGCTGCATCCAGTTGCTGATTAGGAAACACCAGACGGTCTTGGAGGATCCATGTTTTCTCCAGAGTGGACTTGATTTTAGAATCATCCGTAGCTTTGTTGATTTCGGCAGTAGCCTCACGCAACCGAATAAGCGTGTTTTCGATTTCCATATGAGAATAGGGGCAGTCTGCCTCAGGAGTGTGTTTTAGCAACTCGGCGAAGAGCAATGGGTATTTGCACACACGCTGGATTGGCTGGTCCTTGTTAGCATACATCCGCGTGTTTTTGTGCGATATATCGCCTACCTTCATGAGCAGATCCCCAATCGTGAGACTTTTCCTCTGTTTGTCGTCCTGACTGTTAGCCGAGCTAAGAGAGGAAGCCAGAATCTCAATGCCCTTTTGATATGATTGCCATGCAGGCATTGTCCTGTGAGCAGAAGCAACATCTTTGATCATCAGCTCGTACTTGGCACCATACTCTTCGTAGATGAAAAATCGGTTCATCTTCTTGCTGAATATCTTGGCAACTTCAGCAGCAATCTGTGGGTCGGCAAGCATGCCGGGAACTTCACGAAGCCATGAGATGCCATCCTTGTCTTCTGGTACTGCATCCAGACTTCTCCATCGCTGATGACCACGAAACCCCGAGCCGGCCGAAGGAACTTGCAGTGGGAATTTGAGCTGTGTATACTCAGAGTGAGGAATAGCTCTATGAAGGTCGCCTAACATCTCCTCATGCAGCTCAACAATGTCATTGAGATTTTGATTGATAGAAGAGCGAAGGCTGGCTGGCAAGGTAGGAAGCGAAGCAAGAATGGTAACATAAACCTAGGTTAGGGGTAGACTAGTCAGAGACAGTGAAAGAGGACGGGATGAAGCTGCGACATACATTCATCAGGAAGCGCACATCTCCAATATAACTCTCTTCCGTGTTGATGAGCTCCTCCAGAACCCGGCGTCGCTGCAACGACCTCCCTATAGCCGCAGGATCCACCATCAACTGTCGCTCCGGACAATAACTATCTTCAGAAAGCCGCGCACCGGAGAGAGAAGCTCTGCTGCTGCGTTCTGTCCTCGACTGGCCACGGGATGATCGAACGGTGTTTCTCCGGGAGCGCGTCAGAATAGTGCTGGCACTAGTCAGAGATATACTGGCGCTTTTGACGGCCGTCACGAAACCAAAAGAGGATGTTGAAGAAGACGGTCGGTAGTGGCCGGGTCCCCAGGCTGTCGAGCCCGCCCCGTCGAGGTTGAAGTAGTAAGACGTGGAAGCATGCTCGTTACCCATGGCTTCCCGACGGCGAACTGCTCGTTTGTGCAGAGTCTTGATCCACTTTTGAAACGGCCGGTTCTGTTTCGAGGGCTTACTGGCTGGAGGCTCGCATGGTATTGCTGTTGGTTGCCGGTAGACATGGTTGCTACTTTCCAGGGCCTGATGACGTGCAACGGCATCTTGAAAGTCGTGTATCGTATCCAAAGTATCCCACTCATTGGGCTCGCTCACATCCACCACGGCCACAGTAGGGCTGGAGCTGACGTCTTTTTCTTCCGTGACTGTAGGATCTTCCCGTACATGGTCGAGTGGTTGTGTCTCGTCTGATGTTAACAGCAACGGCAGCGGGTTCCCATTAGGGTCGAAGGGGGTATGAATGGCGCTTATCGGTAGAGCATAAGGAGATGGCGGTAAAGGCTTGGTGACTGGATCGACATGGGTATCGACATTGGGTCCAGGGGCTGCCATTGTGGGTTGGATCCAGCGGTCGAGAGGAGGTTCCAAGAAAAAAACAAAAAACAAAAAAAAAAGAGGAGCAGGTAGAAGGAGGGCCCAGAGCCAGACCAGAGGAGGCTCAACACTCCAAACTTGAAACCCTTTGGTTGAAGCTCAGATGACCTGCACCGACCGTGATGAGACTCGAGTCCAAGTGCTCCTGCAGCAACCGCAGCACGGCAGATAGTATCTCGGATCCGTGGGCTCCAATCCTCTCCGAGTCGAGTGTTCCAGATGATGCACTGGCCCTTATCGAAACATGGTATGTAATTAAGAGCAACGCAGCGGTAAGACCCCGTGACGACGAAAAGATAATGCACGATGCGTGCTAGAGAGTAGTTGACCGAGAAACCAAGAAACCAAAAAAGGTTGGAGCCGTTTTCCTTTCCACGACCGACTGACAAAGTACTACCAACCAGAACATTGCGAGGGAAGAAGTCTTTCTTTCGAAGAGGGGTCGGAGACGAAAAGAACGGGGCAGAAATTTTCCATGGGCTTGAAGATGGATGGTGCAAGATTGTTCGTTATCGCCAGATGCCGTGGGCGATACGAGAGAGGGCGACTGGGAAGGAGCGTTCCCCCAGGTTCTTCGCTTTACTACTGTAGTCCACTCCGAGACCCCAGTCCAGGACACCTAGTAGTTCTAGGCCGGGCAGGAGCGAGTCCTTGTCGCTTCAGTTCCTTCCTGGCCGGCTTGCTGTTGTTGCTAGCCCAGTCGTTTTGCTGTTGATGACCGAGACCTGCCTGCCCGCCTTCAAGGGACAGAGTAGAAGCAGGTAGAGGTAAGGTAGGTAGAGGTAGGTAGGTAGGTAGTACCACGAGGAACAACACTCCGACCTGCACCCGTCGATAAGAGTAACTGCAGCACAGGACGGGAAGAAGAGGCCGACCGGGTTCAACTCAAACCCGGCCTGGAAAAGTCTGTCTCAAAGGCAGCAAGGCAGGAAGCTAAGGCTAGATAGATAAGTATGTAGCCATTGATTGTACTAAGGAGCGAGGGTCGGCAACTAAGGCGGCCGGGGATGCCGGAAAGCCGCTCTTGGATATAGTGTATCTAGCGCAAGGCACGTCATTGATGATATTTCATGCCCGTCCGAACTCATTGGTGTCCATTGGGCATCCGAGCCCGCCCGAAAAAGTCAGCCATGTTCTCTTGGATGTCTTGGTCTCCAGCTGAAAAGGCAGTGTAGTGGAAGGGAGGACTCAGGCGGACTCGGCCAGATCATATGGGTCCTCTATCAAAGCGGAAGGCTGGCTGCGAGAATCTGACGTGAAACAGCAACACGGTCGACACGTGGCTCAAGTCAGCCTATGGATTTGTTCGTCTCTTGGGCTTGGACCACTGGGTAGTTGTGTCCCTAGTGTACTGTGCCCTCTGGTCGCTGAAGTGCTAAGAAATCCAGACACAGCCGAGAGATGTGTGGGTTATGGTAGTGTGCAGAAAGAGAGAGAGAGAGAGAGGACAGAGACGAGAGGTAAGTGGAAGATCCGTCAGCGACAGCCAATCACTGCCTATCGTGACTTGACCATTGGAGTTTTCGCATCCTACATACTATGGGATGTAAACAATGATGGCTGAAATCGATGCCCGTCTTTGTGGGTCAGGTAATAATTTCAAATGAACCTCGACCGGGACCAGGGACGGTGAGGTGAGGCACATCTCGAGTTGCAGCACTGCAGCAGGAGCAGTGGGACGTCGATCATGGACGGGAAGGAAGGACGTTGTTTGAGATTCAGTTCGTTGCGAGAAAAGAAAAACAAAAGTCGTAAAGTTCGCTTCATGCCGTGTCCCAGTCCTCGGAGCTTGTTGCCCTTGCACCCTTGCTTGCAGTGTTGCTCACTCTCAAAGGGAAGGTGTGCTTGAGTGCCGACGCGAACTGCAGTGCTTGACGATGAGACGGGAGACAGCACGGGCAACCGCTCCATTTCTCGTCTTCAGTTCCGTCCACTTCATTCTGCGCCTAAGCCCTGCGGCCCTTGTGGTTCTTTATGTAGCGCAGGCTATCCCTGCGACAGGTGGGCAGGCGCCATTCAAGGGATGGGAGCCCCGGTCAACATCGTCCGAACGGGTCGGCCAGGCAAAAGCTGCCACCCCATTGGTCAGATGACCCATAATGGAGGGGCCAGAGAACGAGGAAATGCTACCCCGCACCGCCGCTCACCTCATTCTCGGCCCATCCGCCCATCACAGGCGGCCGGCGAAGAGTGGGACACGGCAACCAAAGACCGGGGCAGCAAAGCTACCTAGAGGTAGGGAAGCTCACTGAAGCTCAAGCTCCCGCAGCAGAGAGAGGCTAGTCTCAGTCAGACCCACTAACCTCCAAAACCACCCCACCCCACCCGTTTCTGCGGTAGCAGGTCTGAGCTAATTTTGAGTATTTCGGCCGTTAGCCGCTGTAGGGCCCAACTATTGCAATTAAACTCTATTCTAGTTAGAATTAAGATATATTTTAACTTTAGTTATTTACTCTTACTAGAACGAAACCCCTAAAGTTGCAATACGTAATACATCCGTTTTCGTTTTCCGCGATTCTAATTAGAGCGAAACCCCTAAAGTCGCAATACGTAATTTATCCGTTTTCGTTTATTATAATTCCAATTAGAGTAATGTATATAGATTTATAACGTTTAATTTACCTAATACAATTTATTATTCGTTTTAGGAAACGGCCGTTCCAACTTTGCCTAATAATCCTTCTACGTTCGCGTTTAATTCGCCCTTCCTCTCGTTTAAATTTAATATTCTCCCGAATACTCTAATTATAGTAATATATTCGATTTATATATATCTAGACTCCGGAGTTTCAATTCCGACCCTTTATTGTAGCCCTCCAACTTCCCCGAACTTAATTGAATACGGCCTACTATTATAAAATTAGAGTAATTTAAACGTTATTAATTAGGATTAATACTTTATTCGTTTTACTTAAGAGTATTAAGTATATTTATATCCTAGGGGGATATTAAAACCCTTTATCCGTAATTAGGTTAAAATAATTCGAAGTAATAATTAACTATTAGGATCCTATATTAGGTAATTTATTAATACGCTATACAATAATTATATATATAAAGTTCTCTATTGTAGCGGTATTACAATATACTTTAATAATAAAAGTAATTTATATAATATAAAGAACTTCCGTCGGGAATTAATATCTTTCCCTAAATATATCAACCTATTCTTATCTTTTGCGAAGCTCAATACCTCTTCTATTCTATAAAGGGACTAATTATATAATATCGCGGATCTATACAATATATAATAGATTACATCGGCTATTAAACAATATATTAATAATTTGCCTAAATATACGCCTAAACTATATTCGCTTTTTACAGGCTTGATATAGTATACCTACACCTATAAAAAAACGTAGGGATTGCAAGCTTATTATAGCAACTATATTTCGCCTATAATATATATAATCTTGGCTATTATTATATATATCGTCGCTTCTAGCAAATCCGATTTCTTTTTATAAATTATAGGTTTATATTTGCGTACTAACGGCGTCGCTAAGCGTATCTAAAATACCTTATCTACTTTCGGTATTTATATATTTTATACTAGGACTATAATAATAATTAAAATTCTTATAGTTTCTATAATAATTAATACCGTTAATTATTTATCTTATAATTTATACTAATATTTTTAAACCAACTTTAAACGTATTATTTCTAACCCTATTCTTATTATTATATATAATAATTATAATTATCTAAATATAGTTTAGGGTTTAGGCATTAGCCGATAGGATATAATATACAACCTTATAATTTACCTATTAATAAGTAATCCTAATATTCAAAGCCCGTTCTAACCCAACCAATTTCGGCCTACTATTCCCTTCTAATTATATTAGGTTATCCTAACTTTCGTATAAACGCTATAATTATTTCGCCCTATTATAAACTACTTAGTTACAAAGAAACTAAAGTCCTTCTTTCTATTTATTAGCGAATAGGGCTCTCTTCCCGCCTATCGCTTCCCTAGGGTTAAACGATATTATATACCTAAAAGTTATATTTTTTAAACGTCCGCTATTAATGAAAATGAGGGTGAATTTGCTAGTATTTATTGTTTGTATAATAAATTATTTCTCGACTTACTTAGTATAAATTAAGCGTAATTTAATAATAGGCTTTTCTTTATTTATAATAATTAGAAGACAATATTATATATTTGTAAGATTATATTAGTATAGTTAGAGGTATAGAGTGTATACGATTATAAGTAGTAGATAATTTCTATCCCCGTATTCTTCTATATTAAAATGAATTTTATTAATTTAATTTTTCGGTACTTTTAGCCTCTTATAGAGTAGGATGCCTATAGCCTTAGGAAGGCTAAAAAAGTAAAATAGCTTAAAACTAAGTTCTACTATAGATTGAGACTCCTTTATAATATATTTTATTCTAAAATTCTTACTTTTTTAATATAGAATTTTATTAATAATAGGTTCCTAGATCCTACTACACTTGGTTGGGATAGTATTAAGGCTGCTATTATAATTACCTTTTAAATTAATAAAATTACCTATTTATTTATACAATTCAATTATATTTATAATGAAGTTTTTACTTTATAGGGATATACTGGTAAATACCCGGGGGGTAGTAATAATTGTATTAATATATAATTCTGTAACGTTTATTAATACTTATATATTATTCGGCTATTATTTATTCTTACTCGTACTATTTAATTTAGTAACTATAGGATACTTTAGCAAATTATTAATTACCTACTACTCTTCTTCTATAATAGAAAGGGTATTAATTATAAACCCGAGATACTCTATTTTTCGTAGCTCCTTCGACCCGAAATTATTAACCTAAAACTGTCCGATACTATTCTAAAGTCTAGATTAATATAATATACTATAATTAGTAACTAATAGAAAGAAATCGATTTAACGATAGAATATATTAATCGTTCGTTTACCCTAAATATTAAGTATTATAAGAATTCGACGTACAATATTAAATTAACTTTTATAAAGCTATCGGTTATTGGGCCTCTTACTATAATTATTTGTAAGGGGGTTAAATTAGAATTCGAGCGACCTAGCAACGGTAAATATATTAATCTATTAGCTAATATCGATATTATTGATTATATATATATAATATATAGGAATAAGTTTGTATTGTAATACTATAGACCCTCAAACCCGAATAATTTCAATGTACTAGATTTATAGTATAACGGCTTATTTAAATTATTTTTGGGTACCCTTTGATAATTTAATTCTAAGGAAGTTCGGTTAGAAAAGGGGGAAGATTATAAATATTTTAGTTTATTTAATTATAAAGATGACGATCCTATTATTATTAATAATTGGGGTAATAGAGTATTTGAAACGTTCGATTCAAGGGACGAAAGTAATAGCGGGCAAATTCAAATAATAATTATACTAAACTCTATTAAAATTAATATTTTATAGTAGCTTACTTAATTAGTAGCTTATAATATAAAGTTTCTATATAGCTCTACTATTACGTTCTAAAAGTATTTAGTAACCTTCGCTCTAATTAAAATTAATAAGTAAAGTTGTATAATCGGACTTATATCTTATAATATTTATATACTATTAATCTTTAATATAATTATTATTTAAAATATTACTTATATACTAAGTGTACGGATAGCTATTACACCCTATTGTATATAACTAACCCTACGACCTATAAATTATATCCGAACTATTAGAATTTTCAAATCGGCAGCCTACTTATAACTTTCATTTTAGTTCGAATTATAAAGCTATACTACGAATAGCTAATATAGTTACTATTTAATTAAATTTCCTAAATTACCCTCTCCTAACTTTTGCTTTAATTAGAATCTATTTCGTACAACCGGTAAATACTTTAATTAAATTCTATTTTATATAGTAGGTAAGTATAGTAAACGCGTTAATTAATTATATAACGTACAATTTGTATCCTAATTAGATTAGTATATTTACCTACTTTCTCTCCCCTTCTACTTCTCCTCCTCCTTCCTTCTCCTTCTCTCCTCCTCTCCTTCTTCCCTTCTATAACCTATTAATAAATTCTAATTAGAGCGAAAGTATTTAAATTTAATAATAAATTTACTATTATTAGAGCGAAATTAATTAATTGGTAATCCCTTATAAGCGGAAGTATAAGAATTGCTAATATTACTAATATAGGGAAGGGACGATCCTTGGGTAGAGTTAGGCCTAAAGCTACGTTTAAAGTTAATAGGGATAATTTTAATAATTTTACTATTGAGAATTAGAACCTACTAATACTATATATAATTATTAAATTAATAAACTTCAATCTTTTATAGGCCTTATTATACCCTAACCTAAGTTAGTATAAAGATGAGAAGAAATATAGTAGTAGTTACTCTAAATATAGAGGTTCTATTCTAATCCGAAATTACTACCTATTCGCCGCCGGGTATTATAATTTAGACCGTATATACGCTATCTTACTTAATATTCTAACCTAATTATTAAATATTAAATTCGATATTATTAATTAAGAACCTAGGCCTTTCTAAGGGTATATTAATTTAAGTACTATATAGGCTAAGAATATACGAATCCCCGGCTAGCAATTTATATATCGGTAGAATATTAATTCGAAGTATAATAGGGCGGACGCGGCTTCCCTCTTAGGGTATTCTAATATTATAATATTTAATTAATATTATAATTATAATTGTAAGTTTTTCTAATGCCTCCTTTCGCTTTTATTAGAATAAATAATTATACTATTATTAGAACGGAATCGACTATATAAATTAAGGTTTCTAATTCTAATTAAAACGAAACCGACCTATAAAATCGCTACCTACTATATATATCTATCCCTATACCCGCTATATAGGCCCTTTAATATATTATTGCTAATTATTTTATAATAACTAATTAATTCGGGCTATTAACCTACTTTAAGAGGCTATATAATATTTAGAATTGGGTAGGTATTAAATTTATTAATATATACGTTATATAGAAGAAGTATATCGAATCGCTTTATAATTCCTTTTAATATATATATATAATACGTACTATCGAAAGGGCCGAAATATCCTCCCTTCCGCTCTATATTATAGCCGTCCGGCGTGGAGATCTAGTATTATTTAATATAATAAATAAAATAAAATTAAATAAAGTTATAATTTTTAAATCGATTTACGCAATTCTCTTTATTATACTCTATTGTTATTTAATACGTCCGAAATACTAAAGCCCGCTATACTTCCTAAAATATACTAAAGAGGATAGCGTCGTTTTATATAGCGGCTATTATATTAATAATTAGGTGTGAATCTTCTAAATATTCGTATATTTTAATATGCGCCGATATAGCAATATCGCACTAAGCTCGATGCGTGCTACTATTAAAGAGGAGGATATTCCTAGGTTATATATCTTCCCTACTAATAAAGAGACCTCTTTAGCGAAGTAGGATAGTAAACTCCCGTATAATATTCAATTTTTATAAGCCCTTTAATTTACTAATATTATTTGTAAGGACCGTTGTAGATTAATTATAGTAAATACTTATAAATTAATTAAAGAGGAATTAAAGAAGTTCGGCTATTTAAATTTAATAATAGTAAAAATATATATTTATAATACGTTCCTTATTACGAATAATATATATTCTAAAATCGTATTTAATACTAAATTAAATTACTATAATACTAAAGATTTTACTATAATTAGTACCTATTTTAGTAAAGACCTAACGCTATACTTTAATATACGTACACTATTTATCTATATTAAAGATCTTGAAACCTAATAGTAATTAACTTATATAACGCTTCTATTTTAAGATATTAAGTAGTTTCTACTATTCTATTGCAATAAAAATACCCCTACCTACGTAGATTATTTAATAGCTGTAAATAATATAGTTGATTGATTTACTTAATATATTTAAATACTTAGTAATATTTAGGAGGCTATTTGGGAGAAGGTTAAGAGTAATATTGCGGTTAGAATAGTTATTAAAGGTTTAGTATAACGGAAGTATTTATTAATAAAGAAATTTACCGATTTTAATTTTATTCTCGGGGGTACCTATACTTTTAGGCGTAAAATTGCCGAACTAACGTTAGAAGAGTCTCCTTAATTATTTAACTATAAAATTTATATAGACCGGTATAATTAGGTAAATTAGAAAATTAATAGGATTAATTTATAATACCTATTCCCTTATTAAATTGTAGGTAAATTTAAATTGGTATTGCATCTTCCCCTTTCGCTTTAGCTAAAATTAATCCTATTTACTTTAGCTAAAACGAAACCTAGCCTACATTTTTCGTATTTTAACTAAAGCGAAACTAAGGATTGGCTAATATACTATAAATACGTATATTATTTATTATATATTCTATTCACCCCTACGAAGAGCTATGTTGGCGAGTGAGGTAGGTACTAGCAAGATATTTATTTATAGTATAGTACTCCTTATAGAATACTATCGTCTCAAAGAATTGGAATATAAATAATAGCCCTTCGATATATATCCGAATATTATTATTATACTATCTAAATTAGTCCCTTAGATATTTATTAAATTTAATAATACCTTCAGTAATCTAATATTTTAAGTTTAGTTTAATATTATTAGTAGCGTACCTAAAGACAACCTATATAGAGTAAGGACGTTTACGTAGGACTGCTTCGATTATTTAATAAAAGAATAGGCTGAATAGAAATATTCTACTAATACCGTTAGAAACGTTGTTATATATTCGTATTCTACTATTACTATACGCTAGGGTAAGAATAAGTCTAAAATTAACGGGCCTTTAGAACTTAACGTACTTCCCCGTTTGTATAATAAGGTTATTAGGCAAAAACCCGGATAGCGTACTATAAACCTATTCGAAAGTAGTACGTAAAATATTATATACGAAGATGAGGATGTAACGAATATAAATATTATTATCGAAGATGAGGAGTTTAAAGAGCCTAATTAGTAAGTCTTCTACTATAATTAGAGCGAAAGGTATAAATACTAATATATTACTTTTAGGAAAGATAGAAGGCTATAGAGGCTAGAGCTTTAGATAATAATAGTAAAGGACCTAATATTTTAGGCCCTTATTTTAAATAAAGCCTAATTCGTTCGAAACTGCGATTCGTTAGTATAGCGGGTAATATAGATTATCCCTACCGTAAGTAGGTTAATTTATTTTATAATGCTTATATTGAATTATATTACTAATATCCGGGCATTTACTATTATACTTTAGGAAGGGGCAAGCCTATTTAAAGTCTTTACCCTACCTAGGGGTTAATATAATATATTAGAGTTCTTCCGTTTTAGAAATAAAGGTTCGTATAACTAGGGTAACCCTCTATATATTATCGACCTTATAACGCCTAATATTATACATACTTAATTATATAAAATTAGTAAAGAATAGGGTTACTAATAGTAAGTTCTATACCCTAACGTTTAAAATATAATTACTAACGATAGTAAAACTATTTACTAAACTATAATAGAAATCCTTTAAGAGAATTATATTATTATTATAAATAGGGGTATAATTACCCCGCTATACCTCCCTAATAGGGTAATAATGTACTCTTCCTTTAATATATTACTAATATTAATTTATTAAATCGAATTCGGGTACTACCGTCGGCGGGAAGAAATTGTCCGAATTACAAATAATCTTTTAAAAAATATATTTATAAATTTACTAGAGTACGAAATTAAGGACTTAACAATACCCCGCGCTACTAATAAGGAGTACCAAATCTCCCTAAACCTTACTTTTATCCGCTTATTACAATTTCTCTTATATAATATTTATATATAAATATTAATATTTAAAAATAACGCCATTGGGCGGTAAACGGCGATATAGGGGTCCTACTTATTAGAGGGTATTTAGGCTATAGAGTATTAGAGGGGTAATTGGGAAATACGTACCCGGATCTTTAACAAGGTTTTATATAGTAAAGAAGAAGTAATATTAAGGGTTAAAACTATTAATAAACTAATTTAACTAAATTTCAACAGTAGGCTATCTTATATATTTACCTATTTTACTATTAATACGTACCTTATACTACCGAATAATTAAATGAATATAGTATATTAGGTATTCGGAGAATTACCCTTATTTATATAGATTGTTCGGAAATATACTAAATTATATAATAGCCGGAAAAGGGTGCTAATAGTTGTTAATTCGCTTTAAATACAAATATAAATACAATTAACTTTTTACTTTCATTTTAATTAGAGATTGGATCTACCGACTTTAATTAGAGCAAAACCTAGTAGGGTATTTACTAATTAGTATAGGATACTCTATACTATCCTATATAAAATCGGCCTATATATAGAAATAATTTATTTTAACTAAATATAAATTGAATATAACCGTATTATTGTAGCTTAGAACTAACTATATACGGATATTAATATTCTTATACTCAATTCTAGCGTATATACAATTAGATTAAACTTTTATATAACGTATTACGTAAGTATTAAGTTCGGCTACGTATAAAATTAAAATATAATTTTATAATATATAGGGCGTCTTTATAGGATTAGTTAGAAAGAAAGTATTTAATAGTATTTACCTACTATACGCGGCATTATTTGTAATTGGATAGAAGAATATACTTTCTATAAAGTATATTCTACTTTTATTAGAATAATATTTCCGCCTATATATTAATTCTAATTAGAATGAAAGTTAATATTTATATAGTAAATTTATAAGCTTATTACAAATTTAAGCTTAGAGATAATAGGTATTCCCCCTAAGGCGGGAAATAATTTTAGAACCCTATTTAAATATAAAGCCGCCAAGTATATATTATTATATTAATTTAACCGGTATACGTAGGTCGTAAAACTACCTATTAATATAGCCGCCTTCGATTCTATTAGGGCCTTCTATATTAGAGAATATTATTTTTTTTTAATTAAGGCGGTTATAGCTAATTTTAAAGCGAAGCGTGATATTAATTGGGCTATCCTAAATAAGAACCTTATATTAATTAATCCTCTCTTTATTAATTAGTTTAATCTATTACCCTCAGTAGATTATATTTTCTAAATTATATATAAGATCTTTAACAGCTTAGATATAAATAGTTAGAAGGTTATAATCGATTGGTTTTTTAAATATCCTATTAGGGATTTAAAAGCTAAGGAGGCGCTATAGATTAAGAAGGTATAGGAATTTATTAATACCTACGAATAGTATATTTCTATTACAAAGGTGAAGGACGGCGTAATAATTAATAAATTAGAAGAGTAATTTAATAACCTCCGGAAGAATTATTATTAAAGTAATAGCGTTAAAATATTATAAATACAGAAGGAGAAGCGAACTATACGGAATAAAGTACTAATAGATCCTAGGGACAATAAATCTGACTTAAACTACAACCTAATTAATATACCGTTGTATAGATATAAATTAAAACGAAAGCGTATTAATATTAATAATAGGTGAGTTTCGATTTTATAATGTACTTTCTTTACTTTAATTAAAGTAACCCCCTTTATTCTAATTATAATAAAATCCGGTAGGGCTAAATTTAATATTTATTAATATTTTATAAATATAGAGTAAAATATTCCTACGTTGAAGCTTAGTTTGAGAATAGCCCCCCTTCTACCCTATTAAAATAATTATATAAATAACCTCTTTCCGTAGTACTAACGGTTAATACTTCGGATAGCGCTACTAAGAATAATATTATTTCCCTTAATAATAATATAATATTTTAATATACTAATTCCTATAATTTATTTACTAATTTTAATTATATTTAGACTAAAAATAATAATTTGTCCGCCCTAACTAAATATATCCCGAATACGGCCTTTAAGGAGATATTTAAAGAAATTACTTAGTAAATGCTCTATTATTTTACAATTATTAAGGTAGTAACCGATTAATATAAGAATAACCCCGCTATACTATTTATAATTATAATATAGAAGTTCTATATTTCTATATTTATATTATACCGGCAGTATCCTAACAAGGCCAATATTAACCCTATAACCCTTTTAAGTTAAAAGCCTCCTTTTACATCTCTAAAATATATACGGAGCTTTTTAATTATATAGGAGATTATTATTAAAGACGCTATTAAATTACTTGGGGTTACTATATATTAGGTATAATTAAAGAAATTAAATTTATAATTAGAATTCTATTTATTATAGGTCGGCCTAGAGTAAATTAGTTATATAATATTAGCGGGCTACCCCTACAATTTACTAGCTAACAATTAAATAATTCCTAATAATATAGATTTATAAGAATTAGTTTCGGTATAGAATAATATAATACCTAGTAATAATATTAATTTCGATAAATAAATCCAATTCTAATAATATATCCCTTTTACTCTAATTATAATTAAAAGCGCTTTTTACTATAATTAGAGTAAAGAGTAGCTAATTCTTATACGTTCTAATTAGAACGAAATTTAGTATAAACTAATATATATTAAATTTATAGTTAACTATATAAATATAAGTAACCCTATTGTTCAACCTACTATAATTTAACTTAATATTAGCAATTCGCTTATTATTAACGTCCGCAACCCGCTTATAATCCAACCTAACGCTAGTAACCCGCCTATTATAGAAGAGAATTATTTTAACCCGCCTATAACCCAACCCGATATTGGCAACCTATTTATTATTAAAGAGAATTATCTTAATATAGTAATAATCCAATCCGATATAAGCGACTTGCTTATTACTAAAGAGAATTATTTTAATACGGTAATAACTGATATTAATATAATTGAGGTATAGATGTCTTTTGAGAGGTTGATAGATATCGTCGAGAATTTCGATAATAATAATTCGTAAAAGGCGTTGGAGGGTATATTATAGATTATATTGGCGGATGGGATTGGTAAAGTATTGTTCTAATTTATTTAGTAGGTAGTCTAGTATATTACGAATTTCAATATAGTAATATTTGAATTTAAGAATCTTAATGAGCGGCCGCTATACGAACGCGTTTATATAGTATAGCGGTTTTATATTGTATTGTCTATTTTAATTAATAATCTTTAGTATAATAAAGTTAAGAATAGTATTATAGAAATTAGTAAATGGGAGGATATTTGTGGAGGTTACGGTAGTTTGCGAGAAGATTTGTATAGTTAGTAGGTGGCTATCGACTAATAATTACAATTAGGTGGGGGCTTTGGTAATATACGTAGTAGATTAGTACTTTAATTAGAATATTATATTATTAGTTTTAGGTTGAGGTGGATTTAAACGATAGTCGATAGGGGATACCCGGTTCCTACCTCTAATATAGATATTAATATATCTCTATATAGAAATATCCTTAGTAGCTGGGTATAAGTTTTTAATTCTATTGAATTGCTAGTAGAAATTCCCTATATAACGTCCCCCCTTCCTATTGAGGGTCTTCGTTGGTCGATACGGCCCCGGAAGAGGGTTAGATAGTAAAGCAATGGATTTTCTAATTTTATTCTTATTAGAATTATTTGAATTACTATAATTAAAGTGGAAGGTAGTGTAGTAGGGAAGGAATAGTTAGGAGGTACTTTGGATTTACTTTTAATAGTAGAGGTTAGAAATATAAAATTATATTGTTTAGAGTTAATTAAGTTATTTTAATTAAAGTAGAAGGTGGTGTGTAGTAATAAGATTATTTATATTAGTGGGTTTGGAAGTATTAAAGTCTAGTTGCGCTTATAGATAATTTATTTACTTTTTATTAGAAATAATTAAAGTAGTTTCTATAATTCGGATGCAACGCTTTATTATTTACTAATTATATTAATATTACTATAAAGGTATGGTCTGGGGGATAAATTAATATTAGTAGTTGTAGAGGGAGTTATTGTTTAATTAA
>NC_026501.1:9298591-9300850 GCF_000182925.2 Neurospora crassa OR74A
GTATATATATAATATTAAATTGTGATATTAATAAATAGAGGTAGTAGCTAGTATTATATATTAGGGTATATAGTTTAATATCCGGGGTTGCCTACCTACGTACTACCTACCTACGGTTGCTTTAGCAATTATCCTTAGTTATAAAATAGATTAAATCCCTTCTAATTCAAATTTATTGACCGTCCTCAACTTTAACCGAATTTATAAGGAATTTCCGGAAATAAGGTTAGTTCCGCCTATCTATACTACGCTTAGTATTAATCTAATATCGCCTCTTCTATTTACAACCTATTTAATTTATAATATTGTATTATTAAAGAGTTATATACCCGATTAGAGTTGTAGGAAAGTCCTTTATTATCCTATTCCTAATTCTTCTAAGGATTATAAATAGGTATATTAAATATTAAACTCAACTCTCCCTATATATCCTTTCGGTTCGGTCCTTCTTACGATAGTAATAGGTAGGTTCGCTATAAATAAGTTAGGGCTTAACGAATATAGATTTAAATCGAAATTAGTAAAATTACCTTATAGGCTTACTTTTAATATTATTATTATAAGTTTCTATAAGTATTATAATTCTTCTAAGGATTGTAAATAGGTATATTAGGTATTAAACCTAATTCTCCCTATATATTCTTTTAGTTCGGTCCTCCTTATAATAGTAGTAGGTAAGTTCGTTGTAGATAAGTCGGATTTAATAAAGTAGCTATATATTAATTAAATATTACGAATAAACCGAATTGTAAAAGAAGTTACCCCGAATATACTAATATAATTAATATTAATAAAAACGTGGACCGTTATATAGTAAAGTTAATTTAAATTACTATATTTGTATAGTTAAATTTAATTAACTTCTATTTAACCCCCGGCTAATTCTTTTATATAATTAGTAAACGCCCTAACGACTTTAGATTAAGTATTACAAGCCCTACTTACCTAAGGCGAGTAACCGATACCTGTATATAATTCGTTTAATTATATCGGTATTAATTGTAATATTAATTCCGATAATAATAACGGCGAGGGTAGTATTAATATATTAAAGTTAACGCGGAAGAAGCCCCGTTTAGAGGAAGAATATAATAATATTTCGAAGAAGAGGAGGTTTAGGAAGAAGGTTTAAAAAGAATAAAAGAAGGCTAAAAAGGCTATATAAATAAAATTATAGTAAAGTAGAAACCGGTAATTTAATTTAATATACAATAGTTTACGGGGGGGGCCGGTAAGAAGATTTCCTTATTATATCCTTTTTAGATTATTATATATTAATATAGATACTTATAAGAAGTTTTATATATTCCGAATATCGATTCCGAAGACCTCCCCTTTATAATTGTAAAAATTAATAATATTACCCTATCCTTCTACAATATCCAATTCCACCTCAAATAGGTCTAGTTAATATATGAGGATTATATTTCTTAATCCTATTAATTAGATTACTAGAAATCTATTAATAGTCTATTTATATTTATTATTTTAGAATACTATAAACCCTTAATTTAAGTAGCTATTTTTATTACTCCGCTAGAATATAATACTAAGGGTACTAAACCTAGTATATTACAATTATACTTCTAATTAAGGATCTTTAATTTACTTACGGCGAATTATTAATACTTTACCGAATCGGCGTTAGTACTATACCTTCTAATAAAATTTCGGGAATATTAGATTAATTATATTATTAGGTATATTCCTTAGTACTTTACTAATCGAGTAATAGTATTTCGTACGCTATATTTAGATCCGAAGTAACTTTACTGTATTAGTATATTCGAAATTAATAATAATAATCTTTCTTAGGACTATAAGCGGGCGATTTTTAATAATATACTAGGATAGAAAGGTTTATATATTAAAAACCTAACCCACCCTTTATATTACCGGACGTATAAATTTTTCTTATTGCGCGAAAACCCGATTCGTATAAAGGTTATACTTCGTATTAACCTCGTCGAGAGTTAGTTATAGTATTTAGAATCGTAGTATAAAATAAATATAAAGATTAGTAATAAATTAAATAAACGCTACTTTATATTAACGCCCCCCTTAACCCTACTTAAATTAGTATAAAAATAAGTAGTATAATTACTTTCTAGTACGTACTACCCTCTTCTAAACGCCTTTGAAAGATATTATTAATTTGAAGAAACCCTAGTGTAATAATTAAAGTATAATAATATTATTAATTGCGATTTCTATAATATATACGTCCGGCTTTTAATATAAGTAACTACCAACTTTACT
>NC_026501.1:9300950-9303813 GCF_000182925.2 Neurospora crassa OR74A
AAGAACCGGTGGGCTATTATCTAGATATATTAGACTTATATACTTAACTTCGCTCTTATTAGAGTACGACCCCCCCTACCCTTATAATAAAAAAGTATATTAAAAATATTAAATTAAAGTAATTTTATATATTTAATTTCGCTTTAGTTAAAGTATGAACCGCCTACCCCGGCCCTATACTAAATATAAAGAGAATATTTAAATTTTTTTAAAATTTCTAAGAAATAAAATATTTCGCTCTAATTAGAGTACGAACCGCTTACCCTAGCCCTATATATACGGAGAAAATATTTAATAATCTTCTTAAGATTTCTAAAAAATAAAATACTTTATTCTAATTAAAGTACGAACTGCCTACTTTAGCCTTGTATATACGGAGAGAATATTTAATAATCTTTTTAAAATCTCTAAGAGATAAAATATTTTACTTTAGTTAGAGTACGAACCGCCTACTCCGGCCCTATATATACGGAGAGAATACTTAATAATCTTCTTAAAATTTCTAAGAGATAAAATATTTCGTTCTAATTAGAGTACGAACCGTTTACTCCGGCTCCGTATATACGGAGAGAATATTCAATAATCTTCTTAAAATTTCTAAGAAATAAAATATTTTATTCTAATTAGAGTACGAACCGTCTACCCTAGCCCTATATATATAGAAAGAATATTTAATAATCTTTTTAAGATTTTTAAGAAATAAAATATTTTACTTTAGTTAAAGTACGAATTGCCTACCCCGGCCTTGTACTAAATATAGAAAGAATATTCAAATTTTTTTAAAATCTTTAAAAGATAGAATACTTTATTCTAATTAGAGTACGAACCGCCTACCCTAGCCCTATACTAAATATAGAAAGAATATTTAATAATCTTCTTAAAATTTAAGAGGTAGAAAAACCCTAACTTTACTCTAATTAGAGTACGACCCTCCTTATTAATAAGTATAGATATTAGATTTAAAATAGTCTTATATATTTAATTTCGCTCTAATTAGAATATAGTACTAATTCTAATTGGACGGAATATTCGGGTTGTTAGATTTTATTTTAATATAGTAGTAAATATACGGATAGGCGTTATAGGTAATTCTAAATAAGGTTTATACGTTATACCCCGGGCTATTTGGATTTTATTCTAATATAGTAGTAAATATATAGATAGGCATTGTAGGTAATTTTAAATAAGGTTTATACGTTGTACTCCGGGCCGTTTAGATTTTATTCTAATATAGTAGTAAATATACCGATAGGCGCCGTAGGTAATTATTAATAAGGCTTGTACGTAGTGCCCTGGGCCCTAAGTCTTTATTTTAATATTTAAAACTAACCCTAACCTTTACTATTTCCCTTACCCCCTCCCCTCCTTAAAGATTACTTATTGAAGTCGCTTTTACTTTTTATTCTAATATTAAAGTAAATAGAAGAAATACTAATTTAGAGCGGCTTTAAACCCTCCTAGAAAAGTATAAGAACCACCCCCCCCCTTCCTCGCCCTAATCCTTAAACTCTCCCTTCTATACGTATATACCGTCTAATACTTCGAATAAGTATTTATATAATTAAAAACTCATTCGAAATATTAGATAGTATATTCCTTTTACTATAGGTTAACGATATTGTTATTTAATTTAATATTTATTAAAGTACTAAACGGCGTATTCCTTTTATTGTAAGTCAGTAATAGTTACTATAAAGTTTATAAAGTACGGGGTTTATCTATTAAATTTAATAATTTACTAATTTAATTTATAAGGAATTTAAATTAAATAATAAGAGTAGTATTAATTTGAGCTTTAACGTCGATTTATATTTTAAGATAGTAATTATATTTATCCGTGTATTTTATAATTGGCGTTATTTAAATTAGGATAAAGGAAGTATTTTTAATATTATTGAAGTTAAATAGCTAGAGATTAATTATACCCCTCCCGGAATGCCGATTTCTATATAAGAAGCGTATTTGTAGGAGCCTTAGACCGATTTATATTAGGCTATAAAATTTTCGGATAGGGATAATAAATATAGTAAAGTAAAATAGGCGGAGGATAGTAAAATATATTAAACATTAAGTTTAGTATTAATATTGAGCTCTAAGGTCGATAGTATAAGCGGAGATGAAATTTAGTTTACTAAGGAATTAGGAGAAGGAGTATAATAAAGTAGTACTTTGAGGAATATACAGGTTTTTAAAAGTTATAAAGTACGAGGGTGTAGAAGGAGAGTAAATAAGGCTAACGCCGGTAGTGAATATTAGAGGTAAGGAGTGAATTTATTAATTATAAACCTATATATATATTTTTTACTTAATTAATAAATCGAGTCTAATCTACTATATTCGATTAAAATACTATAATAGTTAGATATAGCTCTTGCTTTAATTAGAGTTTAATAAATAACCTATATATTGCTTATAAACGACTTTCGCTTTAGTTAGAGTAAATTCTAGACTATTATCTTTCGTTCTAATTAGAGTAAATAGATTCGCTTTAATTAGAATGAAGGTCATTTATAAGTAATATATATAGGTTATTAAATTCTAATTAGAATAAGAGCTAAATAGCTTTAATCCGGATAGATAATCTATTTTAATTAGAGTAAAAGTAATTAAGTGTAAGAAGTACTTTAATAAATATATTAATGCTAGTTAGTAGTTATGTGGCGTTTAGTAGGGCGGGGATTGGGAGTAGGGGCTAGTGATACCGGAATGGTATCGCTGGCGTCATTACATGTCAGATCACCTGACTGGATGGCGCAGCCAAGTCGATCGGGTTTATTTAATTGAATGAACCGCTCCCACGGGAGCCCACCCACATATGTGGGTCCTGTAGATTAGATAAGGCTTGCGTGCCTTAAGTTATTCG
>NC_026501.1:9303913-9313410 GCF_000182925.2 Neurospora crassa OR74A
ATTGTACGCAAGCTTCCTGCTCTAGATTCTTCCTGGATTATTACTTTACACATATTCAATCAAGACACATTATTGTTACAACGTTCAAATACCCTCTCAATGGTATTAAATGGTAGTTGCAACTTTAATTGTTTGACTTAAACCACACTACACTATTATTGCTAACCGGCCTCTAAGAAGGTACTAGGCGACGTCGCATTGAGCGATAAAAGATCGCTTCCATTACCGACTGGAAGTACCTACAAGGCAGTTCGGGAGTCCTTTCGCCATGCCCGGCTCCTTCGTTGAGTCCGACGGTCCTGTGCCGGGCCCCCGGAATATTCTTCCTACTTCCGAGATCGGATTAAGCCCTCCAAACCGGCGAACCCGTAATTACAATAGTTTGGCGGATACGTTAAATATTTAGAATGATTATATTTATAGTATAAACAACGATATTAGTTATATTGAGAGTGAAGCTAACCTATACTAACTTAACTATAACGAATCGTACGTAACAATGGTAATGGAACTTCGAGGTAAACCTCTACTAATTAATATTTATACTCCTCCTATCGTAGATCCTTATTGCGAATTTCGATACCCTTCTATAAGTTAGCTCTATTACGAACTACTTAAAGATTCTGCGTTTTAAATAAGAATAAAGCGAGAGTTTAGAACGATAAGTCTACCCCGTACCGACCTAGATAAGGCCCTGCCGGTAAGATTAGTTAAATTTGGGAATAATAAAGAATTAATCGAATATTTAGATATTAAATTCGATAAGTAAATTAACGCTTTATTCGACTAAATTACTTTACAATTAGTTAATATTTAAGACTCTTTGGATAAGGATTGTAAGAAAATTGATAACTTACTTGCTAAGGAATTTATTCGAATTGGCGATATATTGGTTGGATAATTAACTAATATTAGAAAGATAATTGATAAGTTAGATAAATAGAACGAAGCGATATATAATTTATAGCGTTGCAATATTAATAGCGATTTTTAAATAACCCTAAATAAGTAAGTCAATATTCAGAAGAAGTATTTCGAGGTAACGTTAAATAATACTATTAAAAGGTTGGCTAATTAGTAAAAGGAAATAGTTAAGATTATTATGGATAATATTACTCGATAAATTAATAGGGTTTATATTGAAGTAATAAAAGAAATCCGAGAGGAGGTGCTTAAAGGATTATTTAATAACCCTTATACTCCCTCTAATCCCTTTCGAATTTGGTCGGAAGAGGATTAGGGTCCTTTAGCCCTAATTAAATTAATTACTAAAATGATTATTTGTAAGGTAAATAACGTTTTTAGTACCCTATTTAAAACTACGATGTATAATTATTTAATTAAGACGATTATTAAAAATAAGGTATTTGCTAAAAGTAGATCTTAGGGGTTTTAAATTTCTATAGAGAGTATATTTGAAGAAGCCCCCTATAAGACGTTATTTCTAATTAATCCCTTCCGAAAATATATTTTATTTATTAGGGTTGGTTAGAGTATTGAGGAGATTGTTAAGCTTAAGATGATTTTTACGCCGTTAGAACTACGTAGTATTATTGTCAATATAATTCGAATTTAGTTTACCCCTCCTTAAACCGCTACTTTACTTCCTATAAAATAGCTTAATTTGAGAGGAACGTCGGTACTACCCCCTACTAAGGTTTAGATATTATATTAATTCCAAGTATTAAGTACCCTATTATTAGGTTCCCCTATTAAGCCTATTATTATTACTAAAGATATTCTACCCAAGTAAATGTTAGGCGATGTTGATACTATATATAGCGACGATGGTCTACCCTACCCCGGAGGAGGAGGAGGAGGAGGTCCCCCGGACTCTCTATCCGACGTTAGAGGAGGCGGAAGAGGTAACTCCTACATTCCTAATATAGGTAGTCGCCCCTATTATTCTTACTATAGTAGCGGAGGCAGCAGTAGCGGTAGAGATTCCCCACCGAGAGGAAGCGGAGGAGGATATAACAATTCGGATGATTAACGTTGCGGATATAGTTACGATAATAACGATTATAAAGATTTCGAAAAAGTTAAGTGAGAAGATATTGGAAGTTTCGACTTTAACGGATACAACCTTAAAGATTAAGGTATTGTTAATGATGGTAAGTATACTATATATACTAATGTTTATGCTTTTTGCGAATAAGTATTATCTTTTATTATTAATACAAAGTAAAAATACCTAATAAGTAAAATAAATAAGTAATTTATACGTTTATTTTATACTTATTTAGTAGGAATTGTTCGTATTTGGTGGATAGTAGAAGTTAATAGTAGTATTAAATTTGGTTAGAAGGAGAAGGGTATTTACAAGTTGTTAGATTGCTTGATTTTACGCTTTTTACTAGATTCCGCTACGGCTATTACGAAATTTACGAAGGGCCGATTTTACTTCTGCAATGTTTATAATAATTATAGTGTTTTTATTTATTATATTTAAAGGTAAATGTGTTATACTAAAGTAATAGGTATTTTAATTAAAGATAATATTAATTAGTACGGAGTAATAATATAAATTTAGTTAAGTATAGACCTTCGAGTAAAGTAGTATTTAAGAGCCCTAGTCGAAGGGGAGTCTTTGGCCGATTATATACAATTGATAATAATATCCCGAACTGTACTTACAGCCGTAATTAGATAAGAATTTAATTTAAATTGAGGAGGCTTTAGTAACCGATCGAATTTTGACTCCTATAATTACGGTTAAGATTGTAATTGCGATTAAAGCTAAGATTGCTATTGTAATTAAAGTTAGGATTATAATTGTAATTGAAATTAGGATTATAATTGCAATTGCGGTTAGGATTACAATTGTGATTGCAGCTACGACTAGGAGACTTACTACAATGAAACTACAAATTGCGGATAAGACCGATACTACAACCGGAGCCGTAACTACGACCTTGCTTACGATAGAAAAGTGTATAATTGTGCCTATTACGTAAAGGAAAGTAAAAACAATAGAGACTTAGATTCCGATAAAAATTCTGTAGATAGTGTAACGGTGTATTTAGTCTTGGAATTATTAAAAAAGTATTATAAATATTCAAAATATTTTAAGATTCGGAAAGGTAAGGAAAAGTACCGAGATCGTTGCTAATCCCCGCTAGCCGCTAAAATTGAAAAATTTAGAACCTTATTACGGACCGAAAGGTTTAGGACCCTTTTACTTTTAACCCCCGAATAACGAATATACGGTTATTGTAAAACCCGGTGTAGGTTGTGTAATAAGTTATTTAAGTACTTTAAGAAGTATAAATTAGTAGTAGAAGGAAGGTTGAAGGGAGAAGAACTAACTTTTGTTCCTCGTATTACACTAACCTTTATTAAAATAATAGCCCCGATGAAGATCTGCGAAGTATATATAATAACGATTATTGCCAATATCGATAATAATCCTATATTTAGCTATATATATATAAGGGTTAACGTTAGATTAAATTTAGATAGTTGTATTATTGAAGTATATATGGACCCTGGTACTAGTAGAACCCTTATTGGAAGGAAGTTCCTTAAGACCTTGGAGTATACTATTGAGGTACGTAATGCTAAAGTGAAAGGGGTAGGGGGAAAATTAGTATATATTTCTGAGTAGGCTACTTTTAAGATTTATTTTGAAGGATTCAATAAAAATAGTAACCCTATATTAATAAAATTTATTAAAGGGGTATAGGTAATTGACGAGTTGGAACTAAACGTTCTATTTAGTAACAATTTCCTTTATTCGTACGTAGCCAATACGGATTATAAGTCCGAGACTATTATATTTTAGAATTTTAACGATTTTTAGGTCGATTTTATTATATAAGTTAATTTAAAACTTTGCCTTCGGAAGGTTACGATTGTAAAGAAGACTACTATTATATTAGGATAGTCCGGATATATCCCAGTCCAGTATAAGCCACTACTAAAGGGGCGAAGCTTTATGCTAAATTCTAAGTATATAGTAGTTGCCAACGCGGTAGTAAATTCGAAATCCCTTTTAGTAATATTCGTTAGTAATATTATTAACGGCGTACTAGTTATACTAAGAAAGTTCTATATAGGTAATATTACTGAAGTTATTAATAGCGGTTATTTAGTATTATTAGAGGGAATGATAGTTGATTTGGCTACTATAATATAAGTGGAAATAGTATTTAATTATAAATTTAAAATCCTTATTGTTAGAGCCTTCAATGTAGTAGATGAGGCTAACTGTGATATTGAGTCTGCGTAGGTCCTAGGCTATAAGGCGCCTCCGGGTAAATATAATTATATTAACGATATAATAGACGAGGAGATTTTAGTAGAGCTCGCGGCGGAGTTCGAAGACGAAGATATAGTATACGAGATTACTAAAATGTTAGACGATATAGTAGATGTTAATAAATTGTTGAAGGTAAATACTGAAAAGTATTTAATATTAGGATTTAAAACCTCCGAGAACCTGCCCGAAAAGATTACTAATAGAGGTATTTATATATACGCTTAGAACCTATTATTAGTGTGTAAAATCGAGTGTATTATTGACGAATACCCTTCTTTATAGGAAGAAGGCGGAGTTATTTCAATGGAAGAAGGCGATATAATGCGTATACTATTAGTCGAGGGATGGTAAAATTAGTATATCTGAGTTCGATTTTACCTTCTGAGTAGGAAGGATTGAGAGGTTTTAGATTAAATTTTCGGTTCGTTGTATAAGTAAGGTAAGATGGATTGGGTTAATTGTACTATACTTTTTACCTACCTAGTTTTTGTAGTTTGGTATACCGTTAAAGGATAGTAAAAAGGTTGTGTAGTGATAGATTTGCGAGTATTTAATAAGGTTATTGTATTAGATAATTACCTATTGCTATTGTAGTCCGAAATTATAGCGTTTTTGAGGGGGAAAGGTTTTATAACTATTATTAATGCTATAGTTTTCTTTTATTAATTTGGTATATGGCTATAGTATTAAAATAGATTTATATTAATTAGTCCGTGCGGGTTGGAATAATTAAACGTTGTTTTGATGGGCTATTGGAACTCCCTAGTGTACGTTTAGAGGTTTATAGACTAATTGTTTATAGTTTTCAATATATTTTATTGCGCTTTTATCGACGATATTATCATTTTCTCCGATATAGCGGAGGATTATTTGCGATACTTAAAGTAAATTTTTGATTTGTTCGTATTAAAAAATATTACCCTATCCCTAAAGAAATTATTTATTACTTATTTAAATGTGGAGTTGCTTAATTTTAGGGTAGACGTCTTGGGTTTGTTTACTACCGACGAGAGAATGGTTGCATTTCGGAAGTTGGAGTTCCCTAATATTTTGAAATTGTTAGAGAGATATATTAGTATATTAGGATTTATTCGATATTTAATTCTATACTACGCTAGCTTTATTGAACCTCTTTAGGCGAAGAAGGTTATGTTGCTAATTGAAGGCCGGAAATTAGGAGTAATAATTATAGGTAATTTAGTAAAGCGAGTTAACTATTGCGTAAAAATTATATATATACCCTCCGATATTAAGAAATAGTTATTCGAGGCCGTATAAAAGGCTATTTATAATAATATAAAGCTATATTATTTGGATTTAGATAAATAAGCCTTCTTGTAGATCGATAGTTCGTTGGAGAGAGGTTATGGGGTTATATTGTATTATTTGAAGGACGGCTATAAATGGGCGCTAGGAATTACGATTCTAGCGAATTAAGTTCTCCCTATAATGTTTCTGAGTAAGGCCTTAAGTAAGGCTGAAATGAGATACGGTCCTTCCGAGATGGAAGTCGTTTGTTTGGTTTGGGTAGTTAAGCGATTGTATATACTTATTTATTTATATAATTAATTAGTTATTGTACTTACGGATTATGTAGTAATTAAAGGTATTTGTAAATAAATTATTTTCGATACTTTATTTACGGATAGAGGAAATTGTCGATTAATTAATGCCTCTATTTACCTTTCGTAATACGACCTTTAGATATACTATATTACGGGAAAGTTTAACTTTGTACTAGACGCCTTGAGTAGGCTCCCTTCTACGGATAATAAGGAGGGCCGGTTAAATAAGACTCTAGTTTTGGATGATATTTGGTTCGTAGACGAAGCTTACTTCGTAAGAGTAGAGGTGTAGATAGAAGTAGCGATTAAGGTTTAGTTTAAGAAAGTGTACAAGTAGGATATAAAGTTTAGTGTTATTATTATTGAGTTAAAAGCTTACGCTAATGCTATTGAAGTCGATAGCGTTATTTTATACGCCGGCTACCCCTTCGAAATTATAGACAGATTGTTATATAATATTAACCTAGCTAATAAGATTAGAAGGTTGTGTATTTTAAAAAGTATAGTTATAATAATATTAAGTATTGTGTACGATAAAAAGTACTATTTCGGCAGAGATTATATAATTTATAATTTTAAAGACTATGTAATAATTAGGAAAATATATTAAATTAAGGAGTATATCTAATACTACCCAGCTTATTAATTTAATTGTATAGATAGAGAAGCTACTATTAGTAGTTATTAGTTAGTTAATTTTGAATATATATTACTTATGAGAATAATTGCTATAAATTTTATTATTAATCTTCCGAAGGTCCTAGTATCCGGTACTTTATAGTATTTACCCGGCTACAATTTTTTCGATACTTTAATACTAGTCTCTTGCTACTTATTTAAGAGATGTAGGTTTATCCTAGGGTATTCGATATATATAATAGAAGATTAGGGTATAATATTAATATAAGAATTGATATTGGGCGATTAGGGTCTTCCCTAGGGTATTGTGTTAGATTGTGATTATAAGTTTATGTCTTAAGTGTAGAAAGGAATATAGAAGGTAATAGGTATTAAATTATTGATAATTATTATATACTACCCCTAAGGTAATGGTATAGCCGAGTGTAGGAATTAAAATATGGAGATCGCAATACGGTTCTACTACTTTATATTTCCCGAATCTAATTAGGTAGAGGCTTTATTTAACTTTTAATAGAATATAAATAGTATTTACTCCAACCCAATTAAGTCGTCCCTTTACAAGTAATTCTTCGGTTTTAAGTTATTTAGACCGATGGATACGATTGTTAGAAAGGAAGTTCTGGATTTAATTAAGGAATACCCTGCTTTGAGGGAAGGATTTAAGGAGGAAGTGTAGTTAGCTATAATATTTATATCCACTAAAGTAAAAAGGAGATATAATATTAATTATAAATAATAGTCTTTTATTGTAAGCAATAAAGTATTCTTTAAATTATATAAAGGTTACTACTTACTAGGACGACCCTCCCGGAAGTTTTCCTAATAATAAGTAGGCCTATTTACAATTACTAAACGAATTAATAGTTTAATTTACTAATTAAATTTACTTCTTAAAATAGCCGGAATTTATTTTATTATTTCGGTAGTTTACTTTAAATGGGCTCCGACCGAAGAAGATCCTTTTAGCCGGACCTAACCTCCCCTTAGTCTAGTTACTAATAATTAAGAAGGATTAGACGATAAGGAGTATGAAATGGATATTATTTTAAACTACGCGGAGGATAAGAAAAATGGAGGATGGAAGTATTTAATAAAATAGATTGGCTACGGTTATAATCGCAATAAATATTTACTTGAGAAGGAGATGGGGAATGTACGGGAGTTGGTTATAGAATATTGGGAGCGCTTGGGAGGACTATAGAAGGTTAAAGCTAGAAGAGGAAGGAGGGTCTATTTTGAGTAAGATAAACCGGTTGCGACGCGCGACGTTCTCGTTTACGGAAGGAATTTAAGACTACGAAAGAGATGAGGGTATTCCTATATATATTTTAGTTGAATTATTAAAGATAGTGGTGTTTCGTTTTGGCGGCCGGGATTTGATATTGGAATGGTATTGTTGGCGTTATTATATGTTAGATTACTTAATTGGATGGTATAGCTAAGTTGATCGGGTTTATTCAATTGAATGAACTGCTCCTACGGGAGCCTACCTATATATGTGGGTCCTGTAGATTAGATAAGGCTTGCGTGCCTTAAGTTATTCGACTGTACGTAAGCTTCCTGCTCCAGATTCTTCTTGGATCATCACTTTACACATATTCAATTAAGACACATTATTGTCACAACGTTCAAATACCCTCTCAACGGTATTAGCTAGGGTCGTAAGAGTATAAAGAAGCGGGGGCGAAATAAATTAGATAGTATTATCCCTATTATATACTATATCTTTAACGGAACTATTCCTACGCTTACCGTTCTAATTTATTTTAATAACTAATAGTATTCTAATATATTCTATAAAAAAGTTAGGCCTATAAATATCAAAATACTCCTAATTCCGCAAGAGGGGTATATATATTATTAGGTCGTCTAATATACGTATTAAATCGCTTACCTTAATTACAACTATAGTACATACAATTTGCTAGGAGATCTCGGGCGGTAAAAGAATAACGTAGGGCATTTGGAAATCAATATGGTATAATACGTATACCGACGTAATACGTTTTAAGAAGAAGTCTTAGAGGTATAATAAAAAAATACTAGCCTTAGAGGTATCGGATAGTGGGCTAGGCTTCTTCTTCGGCTTTTTAGGTAATTATTCAATCCGACCGAAGTAGTAATTATACTTATTATAATATATAGTACGAATATAATTATTATAATCGATATAACCTTAAAGAATATAAAGAATAGCTTTATAGAAATACTTTATATTCGTAATAGTATATATATTAGGGTAATATACAATTAATTTAACCTACTACTTAATATTATACTTTATTTATTTCCTCGGTTTAATAATCCTAAATATATTGAAATTAGGGTCTATTATAGACGAAGGGCGTTTAAATTAATTAAGTAGCTGAGATTGAATTATATTGAAGATTATATCCAATATAAATAACAATTCGGTATTATATATATATAAACAGTTATTATATAATTAATTTTGCAATAAAAACGGCTTCTTAAATATATATCTAAACCGATCGAAATACTAATAAAGTATAAAGAAATAGGCAATACCCTCTCCGCTAATACGAATAGCGCAACCAAAACGTTGTTATAAATTTGTAATATCTTTAGACGTAACCTCGCTATATTATATAATTCGGGCTACGTTAGGTATATTTATACCTATCCTTAATATAACTATTAATATAATAATATAGTATTAGGAATTAGGGGTAATAAATTACTAATATAGATATTCCTAGTTAGGGGGGCGGATATAAGAGTAGTAAACCTAGACTACTATAGGCGCTTTAGTTCTAATATAGAGATTGCACTTAATTATAATGCGGATAAGATACTTCTTTATTTTACTAATTAGGTCCTTACTATTAATATAAATAATAATTTTAGGGATTATTACCCCTACTATAAGGATAAAGAGAAATTTAAATCGTTTAAAAATTTAATTTTTATTAAGTAGAATATAATTAAAAACTATATTAATATTAAAGCGGTTAATTAAAGTATAGATAATATGTAGGGAGTTAGAAAATTCCCTAAATTTATAAAAA
>NC_026501.1:9313510-9316018 GCF_000182925.2 Neurospora crassa OR74A
TAATAGCGTTTAACGGCCAAAATGTTCAAAATTGATATAGACCTCCTTTTACAAAGTTCGAGGAGACCTATATTTTATGTGGGGCGGGGGAACGGAGGTAGATGGGGTTTGTTTAGAGATAAGAGAGAGGTATCCATCCGGCTAGGCTACTGTACCGCGTCATTCGCTGGAGACTAGGTGCCCGTACAAAGTACGAATAGTTAGATAACCTAACCCTATACCCAAAGCTTCCTAACCCAGTGGTCCGTATATTTATATAGAAAATCGATCCGACCTACCAAAATGAAAAATTGACACAGTTACTACAAAACGTATTCGTATAGAATTATTTTAATAGTAATATTAAGTAAGATTATTTCTCCTTACAAGGCTTACAATCTCCTTTTATCTAACACTTCAGCAATACTATTATAGACGAAATTGAATTTAATACTATTAATACATTTACTTATATAAAGAATAATATATATATAAAAGTTTCCCTACAGAGAAAAATCCCTAATCGCCCGTAGAAGACTTTCCCTATAGAGAAATAATTTATTTGTAAAAGGATTTAATATTAATAGGGTACTATAAATATAGCTAAGGATTAAGTAGCTTAAGGGTAATTTAATTTATCCTTAACCTATTTCTAATTTATTTTAATTATTCCTACTATTATTAATTCTAATACTTTAATTATAATTATTAAATTTAAATTTTAAATAAAGAAATTGTAGTCTCCGTAAGTTTACCTATATTATAATAGAATTCGTTCTAAATAATATAGCTCCAGCCTTTATTACTATTATTATAATAAATAGGGGGAGGGCCTATAATAAATTTATAATTAGTATAAATTCTATAAAATATACCTTAAAAACTTATAATTATATTTAACTACCTTATATAATATATAAATAAACGGAGTAGAGGAATATATATTATAGCATTGCTTATATATTTTTTTTATTTATTGAATATTAATTTAAAAATTATTAGTAATATATTAGGGATATATTAGAAGTATAATTAGGAGACTTATATTCCTATTTTTCTAGAAGGGTATTTGTATAAAATTATCCGCCTCTTCCTCCGCTTTGTTATTTTACTAATTCCCTTATACCTTTCTATCTTCAAATTTTAATTATAAATTTATTAAATCCGAATTTTCTTTATTTTCCTACTACTTCTCCTACTATATCTTCTACTTATCCTCCTACTACTTATCCTCCTACTACTTCTTTTAATATATTTCCTACTTATTCTTTTACTATTTATCCTCCTACTATTTTTCCTTTTACTACTTCTCCTACTTATCCTCCTACTATTTATCCTCCGGCTACTTTTCTTATTATATTTTTTACTTATCCTCCTATTACTTATCTTAAATTAAAGGCAAGTCCGATATATAGGTTTAGAGGGCGTTTTTAACCTAAATAATTAAATCCAATTCTCTATTAAAATTTATTACTTTACATTTCTTAGGAATTACCGGGTATAAAGTCCTACTAAGGATAAGGATAGTTATAGTCTAATTTAAAATTATAAAAATTATTAAATCTTTATACTATTCTAAATTTATTTATAATTAATTTAATTATATTGAGATTTTATAGTATTAAATTATATATTAATAATAGTTATATAAACCTTAATTTTAATACTTCTAATTAAAACGTCTAGTAAATATTCCTTAAGGATATTATAAATACCCTTCAAATACCTAATTAAATTACTATAGGTTGTAAATATAGTTTAATACGGTTGAATATTAGCTTTTATATTAATTTTAATAATTTTCAAATCTTATTTATATTGAAATTATATTAAATATCCGCACTATAACGATCTAGTTTAGGCTCCTTCTAGCGGTAGAAGATTTTACTAAGGGCGATTATATATACGCCCTATAGAAGTTAGTAAAAATAATTTAAGGATAAGTTAGTAATTAATTTCTATATTTGTATATTTATTAGCCTTTAGAAGGGGTACTACGGCCTAACGTTTACTTTTATCTTCGGGTTTAATAGGTTTTTAATTATTATTTAAATATTTTTTATATATATTAGAAGTTATAAATTTATAGTAAATAAACGCTATTTTATAAAATAAATTATTAATTACTTTTAATAAATCCTATAGTAGTAGTAGAGTAACGGTAGTAAGGTAATAAATATTTAAATAATTAAAGAATAATCGAACGAAAAAAATTCTAAAGAAAGGATTAAAATTATTCCTTCTATATTAGTAAATATATATATAATTACGTAATTTGTATTATTTTGTACTTATTATTTATAAAGAGGGGTAAAATATTTAATAAAATCCGTTAATCTACCGATTAATTTCAGATAAAACCCTAATAAGTCCGAGGAAGTTTAAATTTATTTACTAACCTATCGTACAATCTAAATTTTTTTTCCTATTAATACTACTATACAAACTTTTATATAAACTTATATAACGCTTATATATAAGATTCGGTATTGTAATATAATTAGTATTTATATATACTTTCTTTTTAAG
>NC_026501.1:9316118-9319731 GCF_000182925.2 Neurospora crassa OR74A
CCTATATAATAATAGTACGGTAATAATAGAAGTAGCGTTAGTATAATAAATATACGAGGAAATTTAATAAAGTTAGAAGGAATTATAATTGGGAGGGGAATTTAATTAGATTTTATAAGGATATAGCCCCCGGGGGGGTATATAAAGAGGTTTAGGGGAATAGAAATATATAAATATAAGTAAAGAAGAATTAGAAAATAATTAATTCTAATATTTAACTTAGTAGTAAAAAGTAGCCTTTAGTAAATTAAATACTAGGTAGGTATTTCTAAATCCCTCTAAGGGTTGCCAGCCTACTAAAGATATATTAGTAATATAACCTAAGGCGTCTATAAATAAAAAGGGGTATTAACTAAATTAGTTTAATACTTACCCTAATACTAAATATATATATTATTCCCGAATAAAAATATTATTTTTATCCTTTAATACCTTATTAGAATAAAGTTGAACTTAAATTGAATTTACTATTTTAATATTACTATCCCCTTTATACCTACTATTCTAACCTTCTATATTTTAATTCCTATTTTTATTATTATCCCTATTAATTATTATTAACTCCCTATTCCTATTTTTACTATTTTTCCTAAATAAATTACTACTATAACTATTATCTTCGCTATCCTTATTTATATTCGTCAAATTAATACTCTCCTTCTTAGATAGCCTTGGAATTTATTTAATAAATAGGTTTAATCCCGAACTCCTTAAAAATTTATATTGTAAGCGTATTTTATAATTAGATACTAATCTTATTTAACTTCTATTTCTATTCCTATTTCTCTTAATAATTAAGGACTTAGACCTAAAAACCAACTTCGAAAGTAATTGAAAAAGCGATTTTAATAAGGATAAAGATATAGAACCCCTCCTTAAAGTTACTATACTAATAAATTTTAAAGTAATTATATTATTAGGAAGTAAGTACCTCGCTGTTAATAATATTAATTGGATGTTAAATAACGAAGTAAAGTTTTAGGGACTTCTTTTTAGTATTAAATTACTCTTAGAACTAAATTTAGAAGGAGTTTCTAAATGTTTAAGGTTAGTTAGGATAGAGAAGCCTCTATTTAAGAGATTAGAAGTTATAGAATTTATAAGTATAAGGGAATAGAATTGGGCTAGGACGGATACTATTATATTAGGGCTTCCTTTTGAAGGGTAGGGGGTTAAATTAGATTAATATTATTATTAATAATTATATTAATTAATAAAGAGGCTATTATTATTTAAATCCAATAAGAGTTCGATTATTATATTAGCGGCCTTCCTTCTAGTAATACTTCTAAGTAGTAAGTCGGTTTCTATATTAGGATTGGACATAGATTTTAAATTATTAAAATTAATAGTATAAATAATAGAGCTTCCTACGGTACTTATAACCGGACTTTTATACTTATAATGCGGTTTGTTAAAAGAAGAATTTAAGTTTGAATTTAAAGAATTTGAGTTCGAAGAATTTAAATTTAAAGAATTCGAACTTCCCGAATTCGAAGAGTACCCTTATTTTAAATTACTATTCGTATTTATATACAATAGAATATTAATATTATAAACCTTACTAAGGAGTTAATTATACAACCTTATACTAGTATTATTATTATAAAAGCTTTTAACGAATTTCTAATCTATTTAATTAGGATTCTAAGCCTTTTATTAACTATTATTATTAAAAAGAAGCTTTAAATTCTCTAATTTTAAACTTTCCTAATAGTTAAATACTTTCTATATAATAATAGTATTTATAATATTTTCGACGAATAATTAATCGGCTATTGGCTTACGGATAGCGGTCTTAAATATAGATGTAATAGCCTTATATAAATTATAAAAGCAAATCTATTTTAAATTATAGAGGGTATAAATAAAATCTATTCTTTAAATATAGCGGAGGGTGTAATATTTATACTAATTAGGCTAGCTAGCGGTTTAACGAACTATAAAATCTTGGATTATTGAATTTTTATACCGATAATAAGTATATATTTTCCTGCTTTTATTAATAAAAATAATTAAATTTTTAAAACGATAATAGTTTAGGAGAAAATTAAAAGGGGAAGTATAGTACGAAATAGGGATATAATTATTCTAATCTAAAGGAATAGTTAAATATTAGTTTCCTATTAGTATAATTTTAAAGTACTATAAGCGGTTAATATAAGCTAGATTAATCCTTTAGTAAAATTGTAAAAATTTATTTAAATTAGAGAAAGTAAATAAATTAAGGCTATAAAAATAGTAAGTACTAATAAAGAAGAATCGATAGTATATTAGAAGGATATAGAAGAGTAAATTAGGGAGTTAATTATTTTAAATAATATTATAATTATATTTTCCTAGGAAAAAATATTTTTAAAACTATTTTAGTTTCTAAACGCCGCTTCCTCTAAAAAGTCCTTATTTAGGACGAAGTAGTCGAATTGGGAGATAATATAAATAAGTTTACCCTTTTTAAATAACTAGAATTTAAAAATCCTAGTTTGGACCTCGGCTGGAAGGGTATTGAAGTTAAACTATATATAGTAGTTGGGTCTAGGATTAAATAAATCTAAAATAGCTATATTTAAATCGGCTACCTTTCCTTCCTCTAGTATAATAAATTTAATATTAGAGTATACTTAATTAATCTATATACTTATATTCTCCTCTTTATTATATTATTTCTATATTAGTTCCTAATTTAGAATATTTATTATAAGGTATTAGTATAGTATTTCTAATTAGGTCTAACTAATATTAAAGGTTATTTATTTTTCTTTAAGTTCAGTCCCTTTATTTTTCGGCTTCGGTATATATTTTTAGCTAGGTTTAGCTAATATTAAAGGTTATTTACTTTTCTTTAAATTCAGTTCCTTTATTCTTCGGTTTTAGTATATATTTTTAGTTAAGTTTAATTAATATTAAGAGTTATCTACTTCTCTTTGAATTCGGTCCCTTTATTTTTCAACTTTAGTATATATTTCTAATTAGGTCTAACTAATATTAAGGGTTATTTACTTCTTTTTGAGTTTAGTCCCTTTATTCTTCGGCTTTAACGTATATTTCTAGCTAGGTTTAATTAATATTAAGGGTTATTTACTTCTTTTTAAATTTAGTCCCTTTATTCTTCAACTTTAGTATATATTTCTAATTAGGTTTAATTAATATTAAAGGTTATTTACTTCTCTTTAAGCTTAATCCCTTTATTTTTCGGCTTCGGCCTATTATTATTAGGCTTCAATTTATTATCTTTCGGTTTTAGTCTATTATCGCCAAGCTTCGGCCTATTATCTTTCGGCTTAATTCTTTTATCTTTCAATTTCGGCCTATTATCTTTCGGCTTCGGCCTATTATTTTTCGGCTTCAGCCTATTGTCTTTCGGCTTCGGCCTATTATCTTTCGGCTTAGTCCTTTTATCCTTTAGCTTCGGCTTATTATTACTAGGCTTCGGCCTATTATCTTTCGGCTTAGTCCTTTTATTTTTCAACTTCGGCCTATTATTTTTCGTACTTCGGCCTATTATTACCGGGCTTCGGCGGTTTTAATTTAGAGAATATTATTAAACTTAATTAAAATATTAGGAATATAAATATATTATATAAATAAGTAATTCAAATTAATTTATTCGAAA
>NC_026501.1:9319831-9322162 GCF_000182925.2 Neurospora crassa OR74A
CTCTAATACCTTACTCCTTCCCCCTATAGAATATATATTCTAAATAATACTACTCAACCCGTTTTTTTCCACCCTATTTATATACTTTATACTAACCTTAATAATATCGTCCTTAAATATATATATCCCCTACCGCCTCTCTTTAATAACTATTTACTAATAGTACTATTAGTAGTATTTTAAGTAATTTAAACTACAAGAGGCGTATTATATTAATAGAAAATAGAGAGTAGAGGGATAGTAATTAGCTCCCGGCCTAAATATAAAATTAAAAGCCAAAGCAATATATTAAATAAATTTATATATATTTAGAGGAATAAAATATAAGGACGTCCTTTAAATAAATTAGTAGGGGTAAGAGGGTATTTAAAATTATTAGAATTTATTTTTAGTAATTTTAATAGGAAAAAAAGAAGGTAGTCCAGTAATATTTAATTAATTTAGTAGAGGGGCTCGGCGGGAAGAGGCTATATAAGTATAGCGATAATATAAAATTAGTAGCAATATAGTTTATAAATATAAATAATAAATAATAGAAGTAGTTTAGAGGTAATAAAAATAGAAGTATTTTAAATAAGGCTCTCTTCGAACTACTTCTAAAATTCTCGGCCTAGAACTTTAAGAATATAGGCTATATTCGTTATAATAGTAATATAGTAAAGGAATTACTTCTAACTCCAATCCAAAGCTTTTTTACTACTAAAAAATACTTCTATTATTATATTATTATTATAATAAATATAGTTATAGTCCTATTTAAGTAAGACTAATTTAATCCTATATCGCAAATAGCAATCTTATTAGCCTTTTAGACCTACACAATAATAATCTGAATACTATAAATAATAGCCTTTATACTTTTAGGGTAAACGAAATTTAAATATAGGTTAGGATAGGGGGATAGGGTATTGAAAGGAGGCTTTTAATTATAATAACTTCGAAATACTAAGGATAGGACTAAAGAATAAAATTAAAGGTCGGTAAATTAGCGTTATTCCTTCGTAATATTTCCTATAAAGCTTTAAGTTATTTATTTTAAAATATATATATTCTTCTTCTTTAATAATATATCTTCGAAGTAAAGTTTCCTTATAGAGAAACTATACTTGCTTCTCTATATAAAATATTCCCTAATTCTACTAGGAAGGCGAAGTATTTTATAAAAGCCCCCCTCCTCCCCTCCTAATCGTTCCTTCTAATTTATTTTTCCCTACCTTCCTTCAATTATATTTTAAAGTAAGGTTTTCCTATAAAGAAACAACGTAACTAGAAAAAACTTAACAATTTACTTCTTTATAAAAGATATTCCTTAATTCTACTAGTAAGGCGAAGTATTCTATAAAGGTTTCCTCCCGGTTGTTCCTCCCAATTTATTTTTCTTTACTTTTAACTATACTTCTTTAAAGTAAAGTTTCCCTACAGGGAAATAATATAGCTAACGAAGATTTAATAATTTATATCTTTATACAAAATACTTTAAATATACAACCCCGTTATAAATATAAACCTTTATCTATACTAAGACGCCTCTATTTACCTACTTATAATAATTAATTAGAGATTTTAATTTAATTTAACGAATTATAATATATTTATATATTTAAACAATCGAAGTACTTAATTACTTAATTTAACTAAACGTCTATAATAACGCCCTTAATTTAAAAATTATTCCCGTCTATATAGTAAAACCTTTTATTTAAATTATTCTTTATAATTTTCGACTACTAAATTGAACTATTTATTAAGCAATTCAAAATTAACTCCTTTTACCCTTAAGTCCTCTATTATATTTACCCCTATTTAAAAAACCGGATTAAGAAAGCGTACTAATAAATTTTTATTCCGCATTTTTTTATTATATATAAATTCAAAATATATATTTAGAGAATAATTATAATAGAAAGTATTAGAAGAATTTTATCCCTACCCTATACCCTATAAGCGCTATATATTAATTGCTAAGTATTAGGATCTATATCCTTTAGGGATATAGTAATATTCTATACCCTTCCAAATTATTAGTATATCCGCTATAATAATTGCCCTATTTAGAAGATACCTTAAGTACCCTATATAAGCGTTTTTCTTATAGTTAGTAGGAGTATTTTTGAAATAATGTTTATAGCGGATAAAGACTTTATTAAAATATTTATAGAAACCTTAGTTAATAGTTTATTTATAAGGTTTAATACGGTTAGTTTTATTTACGCTTTATTAAAGGAATTAGAGAGATAGAGTATAGTATTTGGGGGCGAAAATAGGTAGTTATTGGGTAAGGGTTGGCTGGAATATAATTAGAATAAAGTGAATTAGTATTATTTTATTTAC
>NC_026501.1:9322262-9331629 GCF_000182925.2 Neurospora crassa OR74A
GATATTTTCAATATACTTTTCAAAATCCGTTTATTTTTTTTAATATTTATTATTTTTATTCTATATAGTAAACCTACGTATATTTTTTTACCTCCCTACGTATTCGTTAGGGCTAGAAACGCCTAATCTAATTTGAATTTAGCCTAGACGAGTAGGGTTTTTCGTAGCTCCGTATAATTAGTTAGATTATAGTTTAAGAATTAAATATAGAAGGGGCTTTACTAAAATAAAAATTATTTTCTTTATCTTTTCGTATAGTAGTGAATAACCCGGGCGATACCGACCGGGGATATTTAATAGTAGGCGATTATTTAGATTGAATAATATTATTAAATAGGCTATTAAATATAATTTCCCTTACGGGATTTATTTTTTCTCTATAGAGAAACTTCAAACGTTAAAATCTATATAGGCTTAGAATTTCTCTATAGGGAAATAATTTTTAGATAGCCTAAGAAGTAATTAATATTTATCTATAGAGAAGGAAAAGACGGGTGTGTAAGATTATTTAATATTAATATTTAAATTGCTAAGTTAAAGGATAAATAGATTAAAAAATATAGTAATTATATATTTAAATAATTTTATAAAAACTTAAACCTATATTAATTTTAAAAGGAAGTTACTTTATTTATAATATTATAAACCCTCCTATAAATTTAATATAATATCCTATAAAGTATAGTTTAATTTTAATTAATTTCGATATATAGCCCTTAATATCGGCCCGTTCTAATTTGAAAGTATATTGTATATTGAGGTTACTACGCCTATTATCTTTTCTATCCGAACCTCTAATTATACTATTTGAGTATTTATTTATAAAATTAATTATATTTATAAAAATATTGTAGTATAATAAAGTACTACTTATTTAGTAAATTTGAGTTTAGTGTAGAAAATATTGCGATTGATTATTTCGATTTGCGATATTGGGTTTTTAAATTAGTAAAATAGTTGGACGTTAAAAGTATTTATAAAAATAATATTTTAATTAGTATATAAAATAGCGAAAATAAAATGTAGGTAAGGTGTGATATATATTATACGTATTATTCTTAATTCTATATAGAGTTATTTCCGTTGGGTAAAGTAAATTGAAGTAAGAATATATTGGTACGTTATCCGGCCTATAGTACAATATTGCTTCTATTAAATTAGTATTATTGGTATTAATTCTAATACTTTTAGTAAAATTTAATAGGTAGATATATAAAAGCTAATTCCTTCTCCGGCGGTAATTTAGTAAGTAGTTGGTTTTTAGAATTAGTATTAGGTAGTAATTTGAGGTATATAATTTAAATATATTATTTAAGTGGTTTAAATTGTTAGACTATTTAGTATTAGTTATTTCGAATTATAATTAAGTAGTACGGTATAGGAATATTGGATTTGAATATAGTATTTGAGTAGTAGTAATTTATTTAAATAGATTTATTAGTTTGTATATTGTAATAAAGCTTTTCTAATCCTATAGTAGTTTGAATTTTATTTAGAAATTCGGAGTAAGGAATATACTTTTAGAATTAAAGTATATCCTTTATAATTATTTATCAATTGTAAGAAGATTGATAGCGCTTACTTTAAAGTATAGTTATATATATACCTTTTTGTAAATTTTGCTTTGGATGTTCCTCTATTTAGAGAATAGAGTAGTAAAGACGAGTAACTAATATTTATTATAAATATCTTCGATAATAGTTAATGTGAATAGGTTAGAAATACGTTTGAAGGTAAGTAAATTTATTAGAATAGATTAGTAGTCCTTTTAAACTAATTAAATATTTTAAATATTAAATACTACCCCGGATAATTTTATATACTTTAGCGAAGGTTGGAAAGGTAGAGCTTTAAACGGTAGTAATAGAATAAATATATTTTATTACTATATTTATAGCGAATTAATATATATTGTAATAGGAAGAGTAAATGAAGAATTTATTCTATAATTAAGTAATATAGAATTTAAGAGTGCTTATTCTTATATCCGAAATTATAATAGGAAATACTCTTCGTCCTTCTATATTATACTATACAAATCCCTAAACTTTATATTCGGTAGTATAAATTAGTAATTAGAAGTTATATTATTATTAGTAATATCTCTTTATATAATTTATATTAGTAAATAAATTAATAGCGTTTAAATGGATATTGTAGGTATAGGGTCTTAAACCTCTACTTTACCTATATTGTTAGGACTTATTGTATAATATTATCTGTTTAATTTCTTCTACTTTCTACTACAATATAGGTTAGGAATTATAATTGTAATAATATTGTAAAATAAACTTCTAGTAACCGAATAGTAAAGTATTAAATTAAATTATATTCCCTCGGATTACTTCGAATATTTTTAATATATTGTTTAATATAAGTCCTTAACTACCGAAATGGCCGAATTTTAGTAGCGATAAGTAAGAGATAAATAGTAGCCTATATTAAATCCTTAATATAATATTTAACCTAAATTTTTAATTACTAAAGTAGTTAAATTTAGGCGGCGGTTATATTAATAAATAAATATAGTAAAGTAATTAAAATAGTAAAGGAGGTATTTAAAGTAGTAAAGGTGTATAATAATATGTGTTATTGAAAGTAAGAAATACGAAGTAGGAATTAAGAAGGTAAAGATTTAGAGAAAATTAAATTTAATAAGAAGGAAGGGGGGAGGGGGGGGGGTAAGGAGGTATTTAGTAAATAGGCGGAGTAGGATTCGCGCTTATATATGTAAGGGCGGTATTATAAATTAAACTACTCCTTATTAGACCGTTTATTATATACGATATAGATAGAGCGTATTTATACTTTTGTTTGTTATTATAATTATTATTTATAAGGGCCTATATAGTTCTTAGTCTACGGGTATTTCTATTAAAATATATTGAAAAAGAAGCTATAATAAATATTAGACGAAAGGTATAAGGATAATATAATATTTAGTATATAGGAATTCGCTTTTTTAATTTCGTCTTCAATTTATAATTTCGTTTAAAAATATAAAGGAAATTTTATATTTATAATAAATAAATAGTATATATAGGCTTCTTCCTATATTATAATTATTTATTTGCAGTTTATTATTCGGAATGGGCCTATTAGAATAGGCTTATCGATGCCCCTATAGAATAGAAGTATAAGTATATATTTAGTAAATTAAAAGTTTTATTTAAATAGTTAGTAATTAATTAGGATTTGTTTTAATTAATTAGTTACTTTATTATTTTGTTGGATATTAGTACTTAGTACGTTAAAGACTAATTTTTCGGGCTAATATCGGCGAAATTAATACGCTTTATATATAGCGGATTACGAAATAACCCTATACTACTTACTAATTTCGGTCGGTTGGTTTATATTATATATATTCGAACCCTTATAATTGCGCTTTGGGGCTTATTTAATAATTTAGAGATGCGGCTTAGAAATACTAATTTAGAAATAGATTTTAAGAACTGAGTATAGACTATTTAGAAATCTTTTAATTCTATATTAAATTTCTAGAGGTCTAGAGGTACGGACGTTACCCTTAGAATTTTAAGTATAAATATAATAATCTAATTAGTAATTTAAGTAGTTATAAGGAAAATTATTTCCGGGGTTTAGTAATAGGTAATTTTTGTGTAGAAGATTTTTAAGTATTATTAAATAGTATTTAAGGGAAATAGCTTAGAAAATTTCCAAACTATATTTCTAAATCGTTAAATATACTATTATTTTTTATTCCTTTATTTCTCTATAGAAAAAGTTCGAGGGTTTATTAATTCCTTTTATTTTATACTATTATATTTTCGCTTCTTTATTCGAATAAGGAAGAATATAATTAGATATAGTTATTCGATAGTAAAGTTATTGTTCGGTAATTTTAATTAAATTTATATTTAAGAGTTTATAATTAAGGAGGAAGGGGCGGACTTTAAGTAGATTAGAGGAGAGTAGGGTAAAGGAGGAGGTTAGTTATTAGATTTGAAGAGTTTTATTCGTATTTATTGTATTAAGAGTAAAGAGAGTAATTAAATAGATTTATTAGTACTATAGTATTATAGGGAATTAAGATTATAATTATTATACTACTTTATAACGAATTTATTACTAACGTATTTATTAAAGGGATTAATATATAGTGGATTTTATTACTAAATAATAAATTCATTTTAAGGAATTATAATTAATTATAACCTAGGACCTATATTAATAAATAGTATTATTAAGTAAGAACTTTTAATTATAAATAATAATTGATTAAAGGAAGAATTTATTTCGAAGGAAATAGATCCGTCCTTAATTATTTTAACTATTTAGAACTATATTGGTATTTAATTATGCCGATTATTTTAGTAACCGATCCTACTAGGTATAAATAAATAAATTTCGTATTCGTAGTTAATTCAGCGCTAGCGATAATTCTAAACGAACTTATTAGAATATAATTTAATAATTATGGATTAAGACTGTTAGTACGTTTCCTTAAAAATAAATAAATTAATACAGATAGCCCCTATAAAGCCTTTAATTAAAAAGATAGGCACCTGTTAGAGTAAATAAATTTAATTTTAAAAATAAAAATTTAGAATATAGTACTTTTATAGTTTCTTTTAACTAAGGCGAATAAGGGATTTATATTTATCGATAGGAGAATTGAAATAAAGTATTTTAATAAAATAAAAAATAAAATAAGAACTATAAAAAGTATTTATAATTTCTCTTCTCGCTATTAAGGAATTCGCTATTAATAAGAGGATATTTCTTCTCTTATCTTCTCTTCCCTTACAATAATATAAAAATATAATAATTTATATTAAATAATAAGAGGCGAGGAATAGAAAATATAATATAACCCTCTAACCTACGCTTATATATTAATCCTATAATATTTAATTTTAAAAAAGTTAAAATATAAGAAAGAAACCTCCTTTAAAACGATAGCGGAAATTTTATTAGTTATAGTATTATATTCGTTTAAGGTCTCGTTATCCAACCGTTTATTAGCAAAAAAAAAAATTAAAATATAAGAAAGAAACCTCCCTTAAAATAATAGCGGAAACTTTATTAACTATAGTATTATATTCGTTTAAAATTTTATTATTTAGCTATTTATTAGTAAAAAAAAATTAGAATATAAGAAAGAAACTTCCCTTAAAACGATAGCGGAAACTTTGTTAGCTATAGTATTATATTCGCTTAAAGTTTCGTTATTTAGCTATTTATTTTTATAGTACCTTTATCCTCCTAATTTATATTATATCCTATATATAATTAGAGCCTGGTTTGAAATTTAAATCGATTTATAATATATTTAAAATATATCTTCGCCTCTATCCTTTTAGAAGTAGGTCCAAATAATGTAGCGCTGGCCTTTACTATTATTAGGGGGGCGAATAGAGGGGGGGCTTATAATAAATAGATAATTAATAGAAGTTTTAAAAAAGATAAATATAAAATTTATAGGTATAGGAATTCGCTTTATATTTTAGATAAATATAAGGAGTAGATAAAGGTATATTTTAGTACTCTTTATATATTAGTTTTATCTTTCTAGTATTAATTTAAGAAATTATTAGTAATAAATTAAGGATATATTAAAAATAGGATTAGAAGGTTTACCTTCTTATTTTTTAAGTAGGGGATATTTATAAGACTACTTCGACTATTATTATTATCTAATTCCGGGGTATTAAATAAATTATTAGTAGGCGGGAAAGTAGGGTTGGAATTATTATTAGAAGATAATTACACTCCGCTATTTTAATTCCCCGTAGGGAAAGTCTATATATTTCTAGTAGCGTCTATTATATTACTAGTAAATACGAGAGTAGGGTTAGAATTATTATTAGAAAATAATTACGTTCTACTATTTTAATTCTCTATAGGGAAAGTTTGTATATTTTTAATAGTATTTATTATATTACTAGTAAGTGGGAGAGTAGGGTCGACTTCTAGTGTAACGCTTTTATAAGAATTACTTTAGTAATTTAATTATTATTAATATTTAATTATAGGCGATTTAGGGGGGCTATTTTTATTCCCCGTAAGGAAAGTTTATACATTTTTAGTAATATTTATTATAATAAGCATATTAATAGTAGAATCGATTTCTAGCGTAATACTTTTATAAAAATTACTTTAGAGGTTTAATTAATATAATTATTTAATTATAAGCGAATTAGAGAGGGTATTCTCTATAAATTATTTATTAGTTAATTGTAAATTATATAGTATAATAATATTCTAGTAAACCTTTTTAAATTCGTTATTTAATTTAAGGATCTCTATTAATTCTTTTTCGGATTTAATTTTAATATTACCCCAACCGATCTTATCCGTAACCTTAATCTATATAACTACTCTTTTCCGTTACTTATCCTTAAAGGACCCGATAGGGGCGCTAGCTAAATCTACTACAAACCGGCAATATTCCTCCTCTACCTATTTATATTTAAGGATAGCGTCGATATTAAATAAATTAATAATACCCCTAAATACTTTATTTAAATCTCCGATTATAAGGATAGTATTATTAGTAATACTACTAAAAACGAAATTTATAAATATTAGCCCGTAAAGAGGTAAATGTTTGAGGATAGCCTAATTTATTTTACTATCCTTAAAACCCTCTTTATATATTATATAATATCGAATAAATAAGGAATATATATTATTAATATATATTACGCATATTATATAATAATCTTCGATTTTTTAAAGAGGGGATATTACTTAAATATAGTAGTTAAATTCGTATAATATTACAATTTTCGTAGCTTTATATAATAAAAGCGTCTATAAATATTTATTATAAATATATTTAATATTAATCTCCAATTAGAGGGAATAGACCTACTAATCTAAATTAACGAGCCTATAAATAATATTTCTCTATAGGGAAATATAAATTAACCTTTCTTATTATATACTCTTTTTACTATATATTAATAGTATTATAGATAGTCGGGAGGAACTATTATACTAGTTCGGTCTATCCAATCCGGTAGAGACGTCCGATATATTAAAATATAATTAATATATTCTATATAAATGAGAGTTTAATATTAATATAGTATTACTAATATACATTTAATCCGGCTATATTAATATTAGAGTTTAAGACGAGAACGTTAATATTTGTCTATAGCGAATTTTAATCCAAAATAATAGTAATTTATTCCGACTACGTTTAGTTGGACCTAATAGACTATATTAGGAAAGAGGCCTTCTCTAATAGGGATATAAGGGTTTTATAAAAATATTAGTATAAGTAGGCTATAGTAGGCGATTAAGGAGGTTTATATCTATATTTAAAGTAAATTAATAATTACTAATATATACTTCTTCTACCCTTTCTATTTGAAATATTCTTCTAATATTTACATTTATAATAGAGATTTACTATAATAAAAGGCGAGTATACGGGTCGGGTCGATGGGAGGTTAAATATTTAGATTTTAATTTAGTTAAGAAAATATATATATTAAACTACCGTTAAAATTATTTTTAAAGAATACTTCGATAATATTAATACTAAGTTTAATTAATAAATCTTTTTTATTAAGAATCTAAGTAGCGTTAGGGAATTCTAATTTATAAGATAGGAGCCTTTTTATTTTTTTAGTATTTAAAATTATAATAGGATCGTAGACGCTTAGGAGTTGGAATATATAGTAATTTTGTATAAGGTATTATAAGGAACGAATTAATATTATATTGAGTCCTTTTCTCTTTTTAGCGTCTTTAGAATCCTTTGTATTATATATAGGATCGCTACGTAGGTACTTAAGTATAGCGTTAGTTACAATTATAATTTTATTACTTAAAGCGCGGTAAGTAAGTATAATACAATAGATGGTTATTAGTAGAATAGTAGCTAATAGGTATATTATAATATTATTAGGTAGAGTAATAGGGGTTATTATATTATAAGATAATTAAATATATTTATAACTATCGACGATAAATATAGTACTAGACGATACGATAGCCCTATTATCCGATACTAAATTCTAAATAAGTAGATTAAAGGCCTACTATTTAAAACCCTATATTTTTTTAATTAATTAGAGGTTATTAAGGATATTAGCGAATCCGGGTATATTATAGTTAAATTAAAAATTAGTAGAATAATTAGGGTTGTAGTAAAATTTATTGAATTTTATAAGGGCTTCGCTAGTGAAATAGTCCGGAAATTGGATGGGGAGCGTTGTATTTTCCTATATTAAGGAGGTAAATATATTGAGATTTATTACCCTATTTAAAAGGGGGGTAGTAGAAATATAGATAATAGTGTACTTAGGCAATAGGCGGATTTATTTTTATATTGTAAAGTTTTTATTGTATATAAATTGCGCTTCGTTATAAATAATTCTATAAAATATTATACCTTCGATTAACGTTATTATTAAATAGTAAAAATACGATTCTCGGACTTTATTTATACTATTATTTATTAGTATATTAGTATTTTACAATTAAAAGCTATAAGGAAACTACTAGTAAATACTTTTATTTCCCTATATCGAAATTGCTAGTAAATACCTTTATTTCCCTATATAGAAATTGCGAATAATTAGGATTTTTCTATTATAGGAAAATTTATTCGGTATTATCTTCTAAATCTTTATCCTCCTCCTCCTCCGCCTATAATTTAATATAGTTAATAATTTCCGCATTTTTTTACTTATTATTATTTTATTCGTTGTCTTCCTATTCGTTATCGATAGGAGTAATCTTCTTCGAACCTTTCTTCTTCGAACTTTTCTTTAGAATTTACTTCTTAGTAAAAGCTTTCTTACTTATACCGTTAGTATTATAATTATTACCGACTTTTATTAGTTAATTCTATAGGATATATTTATTATATTTAATAAGAGACCTATTGCTAGAGAAGGAAAATTTGTATACTTAGCGCTAATAATATATAGAGATAGCGGTTAGGATAATAAATTGTATTGTATTAGGGTTATTATATTTCTTAATATATATAGTTATAAGTATATTAAATTCTTACTAAATTAATATAATTTGCGTACGACTATCCTATTAGGATATAGTATTATAATAATTATAAAAGTATTTAAAATTAAGCGAATTTCCGAATATAATTGTATATTTATAAAATATTTAAGTAATAAGGTTAGATAGTATTAAAATTAGTAAAGGATAGGCGGCGTATTATTCTATTTTATTCCTATACTCTATTTCCTCTATATATATTAAAATTATTATTATATATATAATTGTTTTTCTAGTACTAACGTTATTAATTAATATAACCGCTCTTAGAGGATTCTCCTCTAATTTACGAATAATATAAGTATTTATAAACGCGGTTAGTTTATTATTTTTCTGTATAGAAAGTTAAAGGGTAGTTGGA
>NC_026501.1:9331729-9334252 GCF_000182925.2 Neurospora crassa OR74A
TTTAACCCCTATTTTACCTAATTATAATAGTCCCTAAGCGTAAGGAGATTAAGACTTCTACTATTTTTATTATCCTACTATTATACTTTGTCTACGTAATAGCCCTATTTTTTTATAGCTTTAAAAATAAGGTCCTTATTAGGAAGTTTAGATAGTAAGTAACTATACTTTATTAATATAAATATAATAAACCTACATTACTATTGCAAAGCTACTTATTAATTAAAATATTCTTCGTTATTAACCGTTATATTAAATTCTAAACTATTCTTCCTTTAAAGAATAGTTGTATTATCCTTTAAATAATTTATTAACCTTTTATATACTTTAGTATTTTCGTCCCTATTTAAATATTCTACTAAAGCCCTCTAATCGAAGAATATTGATTTGGCCTTAGTAAGTAATTTGTTGAGCGGGTATATATAGGGTTAAAAGTATTTGTATATAGGGGTCTTGTCTGATAAAATTTTAATAATCTAGTTATTTAAAATATTAAGTATTAATTGTATTATAATTACCGAAACCTTAATATAGATTTTTAAGAGGTTCTATCCATTATTAAAGCGGTTTAATTATTTATACTAATTTTAGGTAAATTTCTTTTACTAGTATAATTCTAATATATATTTCCTAAATTAATAAAAGGTAGCGAAGTTCTATATAGAATTATAGAGGTACGTATATAAAAGGGTATAGACGGTATTAATATCTATTATATTATTTATTTTAGCGAAGCCTCTACGGGCTACAAGAAAAATATTATTATTTATTACTTATATAATATTCTTAATAGACTTCTTATATCCGGCTTCTAATAGTATTCTATACTAATCGTCTTCGGATATAACTATATACAGCACGGCCTTTTTAAATATAATACTATTTTAATTAGCAAAATAATAATTTTTATTAATACGTTGGGTAATAAAATAATTATAATAAATTATAACGCAAACTTAATTATTTATAGAGTAACTACCCTAGCTATACTCTTTAGAAAAATCTTAAGTATAATGTAATACGCTATTGAAATTTATATTTATAATAAAGGTTTTAAAATAGGTAAGGTATATTACGAAAAAGGTAACCGTTAAATAAATTTTATTTTAATTTATTGGGTAGTATTATTCTAGTATAAGGTTCTTTAAATCTCCAACCTAGATAGTATAAGGAATAGGAAGGACGTACGGTTCTTTAGTAATAAAAATTAGGATATAATTATATTGTAGGTATATAAAGGATTAAAGGAAATCTTTTAGTAATTATTTCTATATATTGAAGGAAGCGCTATTCTAAATAGTATCGCTATAAATATAAAGAGCCTTTAAGTAAGTAAAGAGGCTAAAAATTTTAACTATTATAATAAAAATTAAAAGTTAGTACGATAATATAAGTAATATTTCTCTATAGGGAAAGAGTATAGTAAGTTAGGCAATATTTCTCTATAGGGAAAGTATAAGTAGGGTTGTATTATAATATATATCAGTAATTTATATTTATATTTTATATAATTTCTTAGTATAATTGTATTAAAATAATTAAATATTAATATATATACCAATACCTTAAACGTAGCCTTCGCTTTAAGTACGAAGGTAATAATTTAGTTTAAAATAAATTTATTTAATAGATTGCGTAATTCCTTATTGTAAAATTCTAATATAATAAGTATAATATAATCGACTTCGAAAGGGTATATATTATCGTTTTCAGGAGAGACGAATTTGAATAAAATATTAAGGAGGGTTTCGATTATCCGGATATTATAGTAGCTACTATAGTAAGGATAGTCCGCTTATATTAAAATATCCTTAGTTTATTATAATTTATAATTTACAATTGTTAAATTATTTCTATTAGTTGATTTATATTAAGTAAATGGTAGATAGTATAATATTGAAAGGGTTTCGAACTTCTTATTATTGAAGAATTTAATTAGTAGTTTAAGGTTTAAATTAGTAACTATATTACCCTTAACCTTTAAATTAATTATTTCTATTACTTTATTTCCCTACAAAGAAAAATAATAGCGTTACTTATAATTAAATTAATAAATATCTCCTATAATAAAATAAAATATTAATTTTTATTACTTATATTATTTTTATATAAGAAAACTTTACTTTAAACTATACTATTCAAGAAATAAAGATAGAAATATAAATTAGAAGGGACGACCGGGGAGGGTTTTATATTTATACCGGGCGGGATTATTAAGGATCTCCTACGAGAATATAAAGTATTAATTTTCTCTACCTATATTATTTCCCTATAGGGAAATTTTATTTAGAAAGTACATTATTGAAGGAAGGAGGAGGAAAGGAGTTAGAAGGACCGACCGAAGAGGGGTTATATAAACAATTAAATATAAATTTATTTAAATTTAGGGTAAATATTTTAAAATATAAATTATATTAATATTTCCCTATAGAGAAATAATATAAGTAAATTATAGAATTATAGGGAATTTTAATATAAATATTTAATAAATTTAATAGAGCATTTAATATTAAATTTCTATTT